>NW_020450746.1:0-67412 GCF_003343035.1 Apteryx rowi
CTGCCAGCCCAGGCCTCCCGGAGAGGCCCCAAGCACTCCCTGCAGCCTGAGACCTGTAGAGCCGCATCTACTGTCAGAGGGTCGGTCTGGGTCCCAGCCTCTGACACAGCAACTCCAACAGCTGCTGGGGAACGCGCTGCGCGGCGTGTCACGACCATACTTGAGGAAGCGTACACCACAGGGAACAGAAACGAAGGTACCTTCGCGCACCCTGCTGCGCAAACTGCTGCGTCTGTTCGCTGCACTCTGGGAGCTGCACTCCAGGCCTGGCTCTTATATAGGCCTCTCCCTAGCRCTGACTCACAGGGTGCTTGACCGCCCAATCAAGGGCCACTGGGATCAAAGGCCCCAACCCCCTCTGGTCAGGGGCAACCCAGAGAGCTCGTTAGCAGCAGCCACTCCTAGCTGGAGCTTTTCCCACGAGCTTTTCCCAGGAGAAGTCAAGGCCTCCTGCAGTTGTCCTTGCCTAGCTTCCCCTTTCCTGTTCACAGCAATCACCTTCTAGGTCCTCGGGGGTCCTCAGAAAGCCCACAACTTCCAACGAGATCCTCAAGTTCTAGTCAGAGCCCAACCACTGCTGCGCAAACTGCTGTGTCTGTTCGCTGCCTCTGTTAGCTGCGCTCAAGTATGGTAGAAATGAAATATTTTAGTTTGAGGCATTCAGGATTTGGGGGGAGGGAAACAGTTTATAAGATAATCCATTAAAAGATACCTTTTGTAAAAATAAGTGAAAAATGTAATTCATTTTGCATGTCATTATTTTTAATTAAACTTGTCTTCCACTCTCCTTCCAGTCTATCCCAAAAACCATCACTACCCCAGCTTAAACAGAATATATGATAGTCATACTCTATCAATGCTTTTTCAGTCTCCATATCTAGTAGAAGGGTGTAGGATTTCTTGCACATCACCATGTTAGAGAGACATCCCTTTCTCAAAGACCACTGTGAAACTTATGATTTTGTAGTGCGCAGTCCTTCATCAGTGCAGCTACATGCCTTAAAACGGAGAAAGCTAAATGATGGCTTGGTGGCAGACAGAAGAGCAAAAGCATAACCTAGGAATCAAAGGCATAACCGAGGAAACAAAACTACCTTGTTCTGACTTTCACACTAATGGTAGAGATGAAAAGCTGCTTGAAAAGTTCCTCGTTCAAGCGGCAATGTCTCATTGAATGAAGAGACAGGGGACAAAGATAGAGCATCAAAAGTGAATCTAAACACTATCTACCAAACATCACCATGCACGAGGTGTGTTACTTTATTAGCCCCAGGTCCAGGCATGCAGATTCATATTCTGGCTGGGATGCTAAATAAAGAGTAGGAAAACTAACAGAACAGAAATATTAACCTTAATAAAAAAAGTATACAATTAGGTAACCTGTTCAGAGAAAAGCCAGAAGTGGGTTAGCAGACAGCTACTGTATGTCAGGACTAACACATACAGGCTAAGCTGTCTGGGTTTTAGCACAAACAGATATCCAAAACCCTATGGAGGATCTAGAGCTGGAATAGCTGATTAGAAAAAAGGTAAACTTGTTGTGGCACTGGGAAAAATGACGAGTTCCTCAGAGCAAGGCAATTCAACTACTATTCTAAATACCTGCTAAAAGTTACCTGAAGCACAAAACCAAGTACTCAAGACCTAAAGCCAATTGCTTTCATAACAGTTTTATTCAAGTCTGTGTGCTCTAGTGTTGAGACTAGGCCTAGATCAGCATTACACTGTAATACAATAATTTTAGCCATTGAACCAAGCCTGCTTGGCATCCTTGGTTTACAATTTACAGTACATCCCCCAAAAAAATAAAGCAAAGAGAAAAAACCCCAACACTCCAACAACTTTCATTAGCTCTTTGCTTCACTTAAATATTGTTCTATAACATAAAATAATTTAATACAAAAAAACTGTAATCCAAATACACATAATACATTGACACAGAACAGAGGAAAGATACAGTAGATTATGCACAAGAGTATTCAGTTGATGTGTTACCTACAGTGAAACAAACTGGACAATAATATAATTTAACTATTTAAGCCCAGGAGGGTCAGAGGCAACAGCTGGGTCACAAATAAAGCTTTTTAAAAATAATGCAATCTTATTTTCCTCTAAGCTTACTGCTGAACAGAAGTTAAAGGAAGGCTCCAACAAATCACTTCATTTGACAACACTTCATCACACAAACAAGGTAAACTTGGTGGCCTCAGTTATTTCACTCAACTCTGGGGTACCTTACCTTTTGCTAATGTAACCACTTCATTGCAGGTTCTTAGGGCAAAACACACCTTCAGGTGCTCCTCCCATTGCAACAGACTTTTGAACACTATAAACAGGAGAGAAGTCATACAGAGGTCTCCAAAACACAGACGGAAATACATAATAATTCATAAGATGAATCCCAGTCCTGCAGAGCATTTGGAGATCCTTACAAAGTACCTAACATCCTCCACACAGATTTTTCAACAGGAGCAGGAACTATCCCATATCTCAAAAAATGGACATGGGGGCATGATTTAAAACTAGAGTAATCTACTCACCCCGTTCTTCAGATTTATAACACTGTACCAACAAAAGTCAAGTCACTGATTTTTTGCAGCTGGCTTTAAATAGAAGCAGGAGCAGATCCACAATTAATAAGGCAAAAGAAAGAAATAGTTTATAAAAAGAGGGAGGAAATACATTCTCTGGCTGAGAAATTTTTGGACTTTCAAAGCCACAGAAGAGACACAGTTAAAAGCACTGGTAATTTCCCTGATTTTTTCACCACTGTTGCCCTCTCCACTCTATATAAGCCTCTCACAACTTAAAGTCAGGCAAAATATCAGGTATTTTCAGCTTGTCCTGAACTTATGAGGAGGGGAAGTCATATATATCAGCACAGATAGACTGCTGGGCCAGCAGCCGGCAAACAAGAACCCTGTTAACAGTGGTGGGTGCTGACTGCTGCTGAACTTGTCAGGTCTGTCCACCAGCCTGGAGGGATGCCTTTATGCAAGGAGAAAAAACATGAGGAAAGACCTCAGCTTAAATTGACATTTGTACATATACACAACCTCCACACACCACATAATGCCCCTTTACAGCTAGCAGCCTGCTAGTGCAGAAGTAGCTGTTCTTTCCTCCTGTGTCAAAAAAACTCTCTCTCAAAGCTTTCCCTGTTTACAGTAAGAATTAGCAATCAAATGGGCATCAGCATGTGCAGGCATGGAAAGGCCACAAGAGTCACAGCAATCAAGCCAGCATTTTCCCAGAGGCTTGTGGAGGAGGAGCTCCTTCCTCAAGTATGTTTACTCTTTCCTCTGACAAAGAAATAATGGTCCTTCACCATTAATCTCTATATGACAGCATTCCTCCAATTTAGATTAAAAGAGCTTTGCTGACTTGGTCTTGTGCATTAAGACTCACAGATAAACATCACTGAAGTCAGTGGAATGTAAGTATGTGGTGAAGAGCTTTCCTGAATCAAGCTTCTTCCCTTAAGTTTACAAAAACAGTACCAGAATCTAAGAAATGGTCCCCTAAATATGAACTTTTACTGCTAGATGTTCCTGGCTTAAAAAAATTTTTTTTTAAATTTAAACTTCCAAATCTGAGAGGCACTGGTGCCTACTGACTTTAAGTGAATCTAGGTATGTACTCCACTTGGAATTCACTTATCCCCCGAAGAGACCCATGTTGCAGAAGAATGCCTTTCACTCTCCGCAAAGAGCTCTAGCCAAACTCAATTATTCAGCTGAAACACTGGTATGCTTTTTTTTTTTTTTCTTTCCCTGCTGCTTTATTCTTTACAGTCTAGGATTTCTAGATGTTATGGTTGTCAAGATAACCTTGAAAACAGAGCAATGACAAAACTGTTGCAGTAACATCTGCTTGAGCTGCAGTGTGAAAAATCAGCTAAGAGGTATTAGCTACCCTATTCAGATGCAAATGCTAACCATCTTGACATTATAAGTGCTGCTCATTAAAGCATGCAAGACGGAAGAAAAATTCTGCTATGAATACCTGGCCAATCAATTGAGAATGACAACTCATTTTATGACACAGAGATTGGGCCTGAGAGAAAACATCACATTACCCTACCCCTAAGTTGAGAAATGGCCACAGCCACAAATTTCAGAAGAAATCGGGGAAGCAGCTCCGTTCTCCTCAAGCTATAATTAAGCTCAAGAAGTTCAGCGTGCAACTGAGCTACGCCAAACAATAGTCAGAGGCCAGGTCTGCTTTGAAACCCAATGAGAAGGAATCAAATACAAGGGTTCCCAGAGAACTTATCCAGTTGTATTTTGAAATCTACTGTTAGCAGCATTCTTATCAATGAAGCTTGGAAAAACACCAGCATGTCTTCCTACTCCACTATAACCTCTGCTGCTAAGAGACTGAAAGGGGACAGCATCAGGACATGGCTAGAACAATGTCGCTTCCTTCTCAGACCCAAGTGTCTCCCTCCTCCTGCTTCAAGACAAGAAGCAGGTTAGCTTTATCCAACCTCAGCATCTGCTCTTGAGCAAATGCTAAACTGGAACAAGCAACGTAGGACAGGGAGACAGTGCCTATCACTCCTAAACACCATATATAAAACACATTCTCCTGGTGTCACACTAGGGCTTTAGCCAACAAGTTTTGCACACGATGTTCATTCTCACTAACTACCCTGGAAGCTAAAACCCCAGCACAGACAAGATCCTAGAAAAAATGTTTCTAAATAATCTGTTCAGGAATAATGGAAGGGAATTTTCACCCAACATGATTATTTTTTAAATAAATTCAAAGTAAATACAACTTTGATATTCCGCCTGCAAATTTGTTTTAAGCCCCCATTTGCCATCTGTGCATCCATCTGACCTACCAGCTGCAGAACTAACACTAGCCCACTTCAAGCCAACCTTATAAATCCAGTACATTATACACTAAAAATACACTATGGTTTTTTAATATTTGCTACACTGGGCTATCTGCACATTATTAACATTCAGATATGACGACGACTGCATTAGGATCAGATATATTAGGAAATCAGTACTGCAAATGTGGGGAAACACTCAGGATTGTCTGTAAGGTCCACTTTAAGAGCTCATAAGATTACTTCAGAAAAAAAAGTCTGTGTTTACAGATCTTCATCATTAAAAGCAATAATGACCAATATGAAATCACCACTTTTCAGACTGAGGACAATCAGCTCTTCCATAGGTCAAACTGCCAGGAAACATGCCCTGCCTTGTCATTTATTATTTTTTCTGAGACCTACACAGTAAAAGCAAATATAATCTTAATTTATAAAAGTGAATTGCTGGTTTTATTTTCCATCAGGGATTCGAATGTCAAGAGCCAAATACAAGTATTTACCTCTGTCCTCCCATCATACCAGCCGAAACTGACTACCTAATGCAATTCTTACACTTTCTTCCCACTCCATCTCTACAAAAGAGGTAGCCCAGGGTAAAATAAAACCAATCAACCAGAAACAAAGTCACTATGCATTACTCAAATTCTTCTTTTAGGACCCAGCTTCCCTGTGATGTCAAGATGTGATGCCATTACTAGGCAGCTGGTATCCTCTGACGGTTGCTTATGACACTAAAAATGATATTTTCACTCTTGTATTGTTTTTTTCCTGCTAACCTCTACTTTTACTTCCCCTAGTTGTTGTGTCTTATGTTCCTAGCCTGGAAACACTTAGATCTAAGTACACCTAATACATGTTCATAAATCCACTGGTTTCCTGTTTTAGGCCTCAAAATACTATGGGTAACAAGAATGAATAACTAATAAAGATAGGATAGAACCAGCCACTAAAATCATTTGTTTCGAATTCTAATCAAGAAATAAGGAGAGACAGTAACAGCACACTTGTTTCCACAGGGGAGTATGCACTTCAGTGAATGGGAGAACATAAAATGTCTATGAGGCTGGTATGTAGCCTGATATGTGATGAACAACACTAACGTTCTGGAAGTTACAACCAAGGATCTCTTTCAAACTAAAACAACCTACAGCCCTAGCGAGCAAGCATGTGAAAGAGAAGGCACCTAGGAATACAGGATGAACCTAAAACATGCATTTGTACTTCACAGCTTGAAAAAGAAAAAAGTCCAAGACACTTGCACTCGGTAGGAAAATGATGTTCCTGGTCAGAAACTTCTTACTCATGTACAGAATGAGATGAAATGTGTTTCTCTGCATACAACATCACTGATGTGCTGAAGATTTTCCAGAGCAAAAAAAAAGGAGATCCTTGTTAGAGGGAACACTGTAAGAAACATTTTGGTAGCTGCATCAGACCCACTACTCAATCACCCATGGAAAGCTACCTTAAAAATCAAGCACATACACCTCAGCACTGAAATGACTTTTTTTAAAAATGCAAAAACGAAGTTGATGTAGGTCAGATCAGAAGCTGTACTCATCTCTGACAAATGGCAAAGCTGCTCAAGCGCTGAACATGGCAGAAAACAGAAGAAAATCCACATTATGACTACAGCATGTGATATTCCACTACTGTGTTCAATAGAGGAAGCAGCAGAATAGGCCACAAACGCACTTCCACACTGCTTTGCACAACTTTGTGAAAGTAGGTTTGAGGAAACAATAAACTTAAGTTCCTCCTAAAAGACTTAAAGCCTTTTGTTTATTCATCCCCCAAAAGGAAAACCCACAAACACAGGAAAAAAAAAAAAAAAACACACCACAAACAGGATATGGAAATAGAAACACATTAAAAATTTGGTTAAAAACCCTTTCTGACCAGCAAGATACAATACCATTAGCCATATCACCCACTATATTTTAATCTACCACTGGCCATATCACCCACCATACTTTAGTCTTGTAATAATAAACTTAACAGAATAAAGTAGGAATGCATCTTTCTTAAAGATACCATCACTATATAATCAACTGAAGGTTTATGAAGTCTGAAAATTATTCTCTGTGATGGCATAAGTATATTTTGGTTCTCTCTTGTAGACATACTCTGTACACATTGCTTGTTTGCAAATATTTATGTTTTAACACATGCCTATTCCCTCATTATTGTTTAATGTCCGGTTTTAGCCAAGTTATGTCTTAAATGAGTTATAATTATGGAAGCAAAACAATTGTCCTACAGCAACAGAATTAGGACCAAATCTTCATTTACAAGTCTTGGTCTCCTCGTTCCATGCTGAAAAAAAGTGAAGCTAAAAGGAAGATCCTTATCATCGTACAAGGCATAAGTCTCCCTATTCCCCACAGAGTTGGTAAGAGTTTTTAAGAACATCTCCAAAATGCATGGAAAAAGGTTAGAAAGTGATGAGTATCCTTTTCGAAGAAGAAGGGTTTCAAAAACACCCAAAGAAGCAAAAACATTAATATTTGCTTAGAACCAGTTATAAAAGTAACAGGCTATAACTGAATTCTGGGATACAGTATTAGGTTTGGTTCCATATATCCAATGGGACTCCAGCTCCCATATTCATCCCACAGGGATCAATTAAGCTTCAAATAAAAATTAATACTCAAGGTAGAAAGCTGATCCAAGTTAGGAGGTTTCCCATCATTTTCTATTTAATGAAACACTCCAGATAGCAAAGACCTTTCTTTACTTGATGATTATTGCCTCACCTTCAACAGAACGAGGTATCCAGTTTCATGACAATTGAAGTACATCTCTATGCAGTATTGTCCATACAAAGTCTTAAGATAACAACAGGCTGTGAAGAGGAAAGCAACTACCCCATTTCCTAGAGGTACAGAAAAATACTACATCATAAAAGCATGCTAAACCAGAACAGGTCTTTCCACACTAATGACAAAAAATTCACTTTGAAAATACTCATTTTGTTAGAAAACCAGTACAAAAAGAATATTTTCACTGAAGTTCCCTGCCCCATACAGATATCAACCCACTGCAATAATAATCTGAGGGGAAAAAAAATACTTATAAAAAGTTACATTTGCACTTCTGAAAAGGAGTTAAAGGAAATAAAACCTATTTGATGGCAAAACAGAGCCCTGTGCAGTCCATAGGAAGCAATACTACTAGAAAAAGCCCACAGCCATAATCAGCTCGGTTTTGACATAAACGCTTTTTTCTCTCTACCTGTCCCACACAATCCCTGTTAAACCAGTAGAAACGTATCAAAAATTTATCATTTTTAGTACTGGTTGCTTTGTTTATGCTTTCACCTCAATTTTACAGGAGAAACAGACATGTGGATAGCATATTTTTTACGGGCTGGCAAACTTTTTCTGTTTCCTAAATCAACGCATCAATGCCACAAATTAGTGAATATATATGTATTTCCAGCCTGGAAAATTTTCCATTTCTCAGCAACAATCTTGTTTGCTGCTGTTACTATCAGTTATAAAATTTGTCATCGTCTCTCTTTGTGAGCCCTGTAATTACTTCAACATATTTTATTCCCTTCTTTTGTCATTGTATCTTAGACTGCTCAGTGATTTCATGCTCTCATACTATCTTTTCCTCATTTTCTTGGAAAAAATGTGCACCTTATTCAGATATTGAAGAACCAATACATTTTTTATAATATTTTTATAGTAAGATTTTCACCATCTCTCTCAAGAACACACTGCTATAGAGATATGTCAACCAATCTAGTCCTAAGACATTTCTCACTGAAAAATGGGAATACCAGTAACCAGCAGAAGAAACAAGGATTTGTGAGCTTTGACTGGCTTATATCTTCTCAGTAATCTAGTGAACTACAGTAAAGCCCTCCTTTCGAGATTTGGAGCACCAGCAGCTCCTGCAACAGGGAAGGAGAAAAAACAGATGAGGGCAGGAGAGAAATCAAGCCAAGATGGGGTAGACGGGTATAGGGAAAGGTCATGACCTAGCTTAAGTATGCACAGGGCCTCTGGCCCTCATGACACCAATGGCAGCAGCTTTTAAGTATGCCTGAGGTAAAACACCTGACGACTGTTTGCCTTGAGAGCCCTCTGCCTGTCAAAGAAAGCCCCACCACTTGCTAAAGCCACAGCTTTGCTTCACAGCAGGCTCCTCTTGCCTGATATCTCAGGTCCATCACAGAGCTCCCAACAGGAAGAGCGTATTAGTGATGGGCTGACACTCAAAGAGACTATCTCATTTTATTTCATGTGCTAGATTCAAAGAAGAAAACTGCGTCCAAGGAGTGCTTAAGAAAATCCCTGTGGCTCCTACCCACACTCTCTGGCAGCTTAGTAAAAGGGAGTATCTAGCTAGGAGACCCTGATTTGGATCCTTGACTCCTCCTCAACTGTCCTACCTGGTTTCTTTGCCATTTGTGGTTAGTGACAGATGTCCTTCAGAGCAAAATACTTCTAACAGGATAGCTGCAGACCACTTTCACCAAGTAATTATCTAAAAGGATTTCCTCACAACTTCTCAACTTTCCTAAGCAAAAGAGGTGACAGAACAACAGGGCTTTACAGATGTCTTGCTTACTGGGAACTGGATAAAAAACTTACAGTTCACTTTGTTAAAGCAACTGGCCAACTAGCAGGAAGCTTACCGAGCTGAGTGAAAACAGCACAGCCTAGAAAGGGAACCTCCTGCTCCAAACAAGTAAACTGACTTTAAAAATTGCTATTTGAACAGAGCTGTGGCACATGATGTCTTTGCAGAGCAGATGTTGCTTTCTACGACTTTTGTAATGACATTTTTTAAAGTGAAAAGCGTTACACTTCAGAACAGCTGATCCAGTTTTGTTTCAGATTTTTTTAAAAGGATAAGGGAGACTCTGCAAATTAGATAGTTTTAATCTCCACAGTCCCTGTGACACAGCCTCTGGCTGGGCTTTCCTTGAGTCTGTTTCTACAGTACAATTAAAATTAACCATCTGCTTGTGGGTTTTTTGTTTTTTTTTAATAGTCTCTGGATCACAAACAAACTGAGGTTACAGAAATGGAAAGCAAAAGGATGAATGCATAAGAAACTAATAATGCTAAAAGCCTACTTTTAACAAAATAAATACCAGAAACACCAGATTTCTTTTTAAAGTATCCTACCCCCACACCACAATCCCTTGCCTACACAGACAGTCTATCCGGAATCAGGGGCTAGTGTAGCATCATTAATGCTAGCTCTGGAGCACTCAGTGGGGTAGGCAGCAATAAATAATTCTGCTATTAACCATGTTTCATAGAATGTGATGAGCAAGAAACACGTGCCCTTTCTACACGATAATGTACTGCATTTGCTCGAAAAAGGGGTGCACTTGACTAATGGCAATATGCTGGTTTTAGCTCTCAAACACAGAATTAAACCCAAGTACAGTCCTCCCCCACACATGCTGGTTTTTAACATTAGGTTACAGACGTCCGATCACTCATGTTCTCTGTGCTGAACACATGCAAACGAGCATTCAGCTGCACTGTCTTCACAACAGGACTTCCCTAATAGGTTGAGCACAGCACTCAAATCAGTCATTTGCACCCAACTGGTCAGTATACTAGCAAAATGAGCACAGATCTGCACAAAAAGAGTGAACAGCCATGCTGTACCTTGCAATAAAGCAGACTACCTTAATATACTAATGTAAAGGCCACATCCCTTATTTAGAGTGCCAAAGCAGGGAAAAGGGTGAAGCTCTTATTCAAGCCAATAAGATATACTTGTACAGGCACAGACACTTGCATTCTTTGTAAAGAAAATTCTGAGCTTAGGCACACCTTAGTTGTGTGACTTCCTCCTTCAAGACAGGGGCCTGTTCCTGCTCCAGAGTTAGGATTTTTTACATATTTAAACAAGAATAATGTTTTACATGTCTATAGTGCCTTCCACGCAAAGATCTCAAAGGACTTTATACATATCACAAATGTCCTAAACCGCCCCCCTGTGAGGTAGGTATTATCCCTATTATTTACAGATGGGGAAATTCAGGCACAGAGGTTACATTATTTGCCCAAGGTCACACAGTGAGTCAGTTGCAAAATAAAACAGAATTCAGTTGTTCTGATTCCTATTTGCACAATCCAGCTACCAAACAACAGTCTCCATCTCAAAAATCAGTGTGCATTAGAACAGTCTTGGGTGTCATGACCCAGGGCCACTCAAAAAGCATGAGAAAAGAGGAAAAACAAAAAAAACCCAAACAAACAAAGAGTGAGGGACACATAAGAACTTGCTTCTGCAAGCCAACACAGCTTTAAAGAAAGAGTGCCTGTCAGTTCCCTTCCCAGAGCCGAGGCAGCTTGACCATGAGCCTGGGATATAGGAAAAGAAGAAGGCTGGTGGATCCAAAGCTCAAAATAAAAAACCTAGTTAGAGTAAACAGCCATACCCTCCCCCTTCATCATTTTGAAAGCATAGGGTCATAGAAAAATAGGGCTGAGAGGGACCTCAAGAGATCATCGAAGTCCATCCACCCTGCCTCAAAGCAGGATCAACTACACCTATTCATTCCTGACAGTCTAATTTGTTCTCAAAGTCCTCCATCAATAGAGACTCCGCGCCCTCCCTCAGCAACCTGTTCCACTTTGCATCTATCACACGAGCAAATGAGGGCAAGGGAGTGTAACGTAGCTACTTCTGCTCCTTCAGTGGGGGCACCACGATTCCCAGGCCTACCTAATGATGTGAATACAATTCAGAGAAGCTAGTCTCCAGATATTTACTTGTTTCCATCCTGGAAGCCTTGGGAAAACACTGAACACTAGTGTCTGCTGTAGTGTAATACTTGAGTTTTGAAAATACTGATTAATACCAGGATAGTTACCAATATACTGCAAGTGCCAAATCCTACAAGTAAGAGAGACTTTGATATGGTAATTTTAGCTTACTGCAGATTCAAACTGCAGTAAGGACAGGGAAGACTACAGAAAAACCCCACAGCAAAAGTCAGCAGCTTTGAGTTGCCAAGTTACTTCCAGCTGCAGACAAAAAAATCAGGCAGTCGGAAAACACATCTTCAGCAGAGGCAGCACCATGATATGATCTCTGTAGCATCTCTCCATTTCATCTGTCTTCAAAGTGCATTCTCAGTGCAAGAAGTAGGATTGAATTTAAAGGGGCTTACTGTCCCCAGTGGATTTCTTACTAAGACCAGAACTCTTGCTTGAGTTCATACGCTGCAGCTTTGTGTGTGTTAAGTTCACTTCTGCATAGCGGAATGGTGCTATCCTGGCTCTGCCCCTCAGCATCTATGTCCAACAGCGTCCGCTCTTCTACAGGAAGACCCACCTGGAAAGGAAGCAGTGCAGGAAGTCCGGGTCTTTCTTCTACAGTGCTGCTGCTACTAGCAAAACAAGAGTCCAGATTGCTCGGAGTGTCAGTACTTGAACTGTTGGCAGAAGATTCACCCTTAGCATTGCTTGGTGACACAAACCACCAGGGGTCAAGCCTCTGCCGGCTGGCTGCAGGACGCGGCCGGGGCAGGAACTCCAATGTCTTGGGTCTTTCCAGTGCAGGGTCCTGCTGTGCATTCCATCGTCTTGGGGTTGGAGGAAAAACGAGGTTGGGGTCTGGCAGGCGAGGGACCTCATTTGGATCTCGGCTTGGACTAGGTGTTTTTAATACACCTATCCAAACAGAGGATATAAAAGAAGAGGGAAACATGTTAGATATCACTGCTAAACAGTTTCAAAAGATCTTAGCTTATTATACATACTATGAAAATATTTTCAAAGCAGAAAGCCTCTATTCAGAGTCCACAATCTCTGTATCTTTAACTGTAACATTAAACCAGTTTGAAGTGAATTACTGTTTGGGGTTTTTTTTGTTCCTATCCTGTTCTAAACAGATTATTGAGAAACACCTGTTTCATTTGGCATAGCATAGGCAGAGTATTCTGTGCATTGTCTCATTTGTTTTCTTCATTCTCAGACTAAAGAGTCTGTGTGGACACTTCTGTACAGTTTTTATTTTCTCCTCCAAAACATAGTTTTTAAGTTTTCATGGATTCTATTTTAATGAGTATTCTCAGCTCCGTTAACCCAAATTCTACTGCAGATTCATTCGACAGATACACTTACATTCTGTTCTGCCATTGGGAGAAGTCCACTTAAATCAAATTTTAATTTCATATCATAGTCCTTTTTTTTTTTTCCTGAATTACTAGAGTGGAAAAACAGGAAAGCATTTAAGTTATTAAACCACAGGCCATCTTAAAGACTGTAATAGTGAAAACACACTACCCAGGAAGATGCCTCTTGCTTGCAAAGGACTAAAATTAACAGTGGCATGGCCCCAAACTGCTTTAGAGATCCAGACTTAACTGCCTTAAAAATTAGAATTTGCTCTGAAATTGTAACAGCAATACAAAAAAAGTGCATAAAGGCAATGGAGGTGGAATTCTGAGGAACTGCTAAAAACACATGACATTTGTACCTTGATAACACCTTTGTCTAAGGAATAATAATATGCTGTGCCTCACAATAGAGAGATGCTGAAAGAGAGCTCTGTAGTATAGAGATGCTGGGACAGACACCATTATTGTATTTTCCTGTTCATTACTTGTGTAAAGATAGTGTCAGTGAGCCCTTCTTGCAGGCTGGGCATCACAATAGATGTTATATATGCAATATGTTTACTTCCTAGCAAGTAATTACATTTTTGGGGCCCTTATTCTGAAAAGTAAAAGGAAGATGCCTGAAAACCTACCTGCTCCCAGTGTTCCAGTTAAACAGCTACTGGAAGGGCACCCACTGGTGGGGCACCCATTGACAACTAGTCCAGTCCCTTTGATGGCCCCATCAGAAGGTGTGCGTCTGTGCCCACCTTGCTGGGTGTGGGAAGAGACTGTCACATGTGTGGGAGTCAGGGATTGGTTGGGGTCTTGTTTGAACCTCTCAATCTGGACATTGACTAATGGGTTGTTAATGGCTGGCAAGGGAGCCTTGACTGTCACAGGGCTGACAGGCATTTCATACACCACAATCTCATCACTGTCTGAGCGCAGCAGGGACCGGGTGGAATTACATTCAGAAATGGAAGACAGGGAAAGAAGGGTCAGGGACGTGGATGGCTCGCCTAGAAACAACATGGGCTCCTCTTTCTTGAAGATCTTCCGGGAAGGTGGGCTAGTGCTCCTACGTGGACGTCCAGCTCGTTGGAAAATGCTGTCACGCTTCTTCTTCTCTTCCTTGGGTGGTTCTGGCTCCTCCTCAATCAGCAGCTGACACTTCCCTGCTTCTAACAGGTCAAAGCCCAGGCCTGCAGCAGCCAGCACGGCCCCACAGCCAAGCAAAGCAACCTCACACCGTTTATGGTGGGAGCCACTACGTTTGAGGCTGTTTGTGGGTGTCAGCTGTGGGGTGCTAGTAGCAGAGTTCACAGGGGTGGACTCCTCATTGGCATCGCTAGAAGGGCCATCCCAGTCTTCATTCTTCTGAAATGGGATGCAGAGGTATGACTGGTTGGGGCCAGGTGAAGGGTGCACTTTGCCCTCTCCGTTAAAACATTCACTGTCTTCATCGTCTGAAAAGCAAATGAAAGCACACTTTGCATGGACGTAACATTTTCACTGATAAATTTTATGCTGTCTTAAAAAAAATATATGAGAATTAAGCTTCTCTTCAGAAGATGCAACTGTTGTCATCTCAAGCACCATTCACCAATTGCCAAATACTAACAGGCTATTCTCTCCAAAGCATTCTCTCCAAAGGAGGTAGGCTAAGACAAGTAGCTGGGAACACTATCAAAGTGGAAGACTTACTAATGACTGATTGATATGTTTGGGATCAATTAATGAAGAGCATTTCAGAAGAAATCTACCTCTGTTACTTCCAGAGTAAATTTATAAATTTGGGAGGGAGGAGCAAAAAGGCAGGAAAATGAGAAGGACTCTTCCATGCAAGTGAAGGTGTAACCAGTCCCCATGCTGAACATTTAATTGAGAGGCAGCATGGAGCAAGAGAGAAATTAAGAGAAGCTTGTTAGCTTGACAGATAATGGCAGCAAAAAGAGAGAGATGAACACAAAGAAAATCCAAAAGCAGACACAAGAAAGTAGCTACTTTGCAAAGAATAAAAGAAAGATGAGATGCAACCAAAATAAAGCCATTGCTGTAAGGTACCAGGTGAAGGTCAGGAAACAAGAAGTTCATTCGAATGTGAATGGAAGTGAGGATGAGGATATGAAGTCCAGGGAATTTCTTTACCCATCTCTGCTAAGCTGGTAAATCCTGGAAAAGCAGGCACAGTTCTTTGGATCTTCCCTAGGTTTGGAGCACTGGATGACCACTGTTTGTATCCTTCTACCAGAGCTTTAAGACTGAAATAGAAAGATGGGAGAAAATGTATAGTGCTCACAACAAACTTTCTTTCCTGTCATCTGTATTCTCTATTGCTCTATTTAGGGCATTCACATATCTACCTTAACTTATAAAGGTTTGAGCAAGACATTTTACAACATCTTTGCGGCATCTTCAAACACAGTCCCCTCCTCATTTGTTACAACATGTGGTCAAAGGATCTCAGCTGATCATCAATGCCTTCTATGAATGCAAAATGGAACAAAGGACCATCTTAGCAGAACATTTAGAGGCTGCAGAAATTAGATGAAACACATTTTCTTTTTAAATCAAGGCAGACCTACCATGGCAGGTACAAAATAAATGTTTAGCAGGAGGAGGGAAAGAAAAATCTCCAAGAACATTTCCATGAGAAATATAAGTGAACAATGAAAATCAAAGATCGCTCACTGGCAATAAGATATGCTAAAGTCATTACAAGAGGCAGAGTCATGCCTCTGCACTATAAGCCCCAATACCTTTCCTCTGAAGAAAACACTGCACGAAGAAGAGCGAATTAAAAGTGTAAGCTATAAATTATGGAAAAATAGCTAATTTAACACTATATATCACATCATTGTTTCTTCTAGTTACAGACCAAAAATCAATACCTACTTTGAAGTCACCTGAGTTTAAAGGCATTTCACCTGTCACCTGAGCTCATTAGCAGTCACCATTCATAGGAATTCATTGCCAGCATCCCGTTTACTCCCTGCACTACTTTTGTGACATCAGAAACAACACCAGTAAGTGGCACATCTTTCTGACAGGCCAACAATTGGCAAAATTATTTCTTCTTCAGCTATCAATACTGCCTGAACAGGGAGATTTGCTTTGGCTTTCTCCAAACTCTGACATGAAACACACTACACTGTTGGCGAAAAGCTAGTACGCACTTGTGACAGAAATTGAATGAAAGGAGCAACAAGATCTGAGGCTAGTCAAGCTTAGCTATTTTTGTTACATACAGATGATCTCAATTGGACATTGAGGAGCATCTCTGTTATTGAAAAAAATGGAAAACTAGGAGATGAGATCTCTTCCAGCTCCATTCTTGACTTGTGTGGTTCCTGGGGAAAAGGCATAACATGTATATGCTCATATCCTTCTCTCTCTATATGGGAAGGACTGTAATGAATTCTTTCTCATGATTCTCATTTTTCACCACAATCACTCTGCATTTCTATGATGGCTTCCATCCCAGGATTTCAAAGTTTTATGTTAGGCTTCCTTGCCTTGGTATGCAGTTTACCTCTATTCTCTAGCTAACCAGCATGCCCAGCTTGTCACCAAAGAACTGTATTACTGTGGCAAGGTCATTGGTTCAGCAGATGTTCAGCTGGTTGATGACTATGCTTTAGACATTACCTTTCAGATGCTCTTATTATTCCCAACATTCAGAAATAGTTTCAGATTACACTAAAACCATCCTGTACAGTTCTCATCTGTCTTGAAAGTTCAGCATTTTCTCCTCATTAACCATTCTGGCATGTGTAGCACACTGCTATGAACTTGAATCCTGCCGGCACAATGCTGAATCTTACTTGTCAACACAGACAGCCATGTGATTTCACAACAGAAGTGCAATTCAGCATATAAGTCTCTGTCCTGATTCATTCACTCCAAAGTACACTCAGCTGTGTGATGAAACCTGGCAGACCACATGTCTTGTATCTATCTTATCCAAATGTAAAGTTTGCATAGTTACGATAAATACCATAAAGAGGGCAGCACGTTAAGGGTAAGCTGACGAGTGAAAATGAGCTGTATTAGCAGTGTGATCACCTCTAAAAGTAAATGTCAAAGCTCTGACAATATAGGTAGACATTACTGAAGAAGGGAAGATTTTCATGGAGGCAGGAATGTGCTGTTGTCTATATGCAGAGATGGCAAACAGCAGAGTCATGAGTAATAGGCAGTAGTTATCCTCAGTTTAGCCTTCACTTTACAGTCATAATATCTACAGAGTCTTGGGAATTGCCTTTTATTGCACAGCAGGACACATCACCTTTGTCTACTTCCTTGTGACTTCTCAGCATAACCTTCCCTTGGAAAAACAAAACAAAACAAACAAAAAAAACCCACACAGACCATGAATGTCTCCTGTCGTTGACAAAGCACAGCTCACTCTGATCAGAAAGAAAAAAAGTTACCGGAATAATTCAAAGGCTTTCTAAATCTGTCTTAGGGTCATAAAACCTTCATCCTTCCTTTTTTATTTTTTGCCTGGCCCATCTCTCTCTCTCTTCTCTTCCCACCCAGTTACAAGCAACATTACCAGGGAACTCCAAAGAACTGTGCCAAGGACAGCTGCACATCCTCTTACTAGACAGTAGGGTGCATCAGAAAACAATTCAACACATGCCCTCCTAGAGCACATTGCTGCTACAGCTGTATTACCTGCTAAGTCTTCAATGAAATGCTATGAAAGCAGTAGCAGCAAAACTATCAATTTCAGTCACCAACAGGACCACTCAGGCACCTATAGATTTCTTACCTGTAATCTATTCAGGTTAAGTAGTGGAAAGGATATTGCTCCATTTGTTGCATTACACTTGAATTACTTTTCCGTCACCTCCTTTTTCTATCGGGAAGTCATTCTTTTTAGGAGTGATAATGTGACAAAATTTATTTTCTCTGGAAACTGTAAAAGACCCCTAACTAACATCAGCTGTAGGAGAGCATCTCCAATGTCTTCTTAACACTCCTCTTTAACACCATGTTAAGACATTAACATAATACTGCAATGAATAAGAAGTGTCTGTTCCCAGGCTCAGCCCTATTTAGCTCACAGGATCTGAACAGATAATAGCTAAAGGACTGTGGCTATCACAAATCCAGTGTCACCTTCAGCAAGATCAGTAACACCAACAGTGTGAAAACTCCTTAAGTAGAGAAAAGATCACTTGTGCCACTCATAGCCACAGGCTGAGGCTAATCAATGCAGAGCTCTAATTAAAGACAAAGACAAATTAAAGACAATAAAGACTCCATCATATATCCTTAAATATATACCATATAAACATATACCATAACTAAACTGTCATAGCACTAGTCCAACCTAAAGCTTCAGCAGTCTCAGCAGTTCAGCATATTGGCCTTCTGCTGCTATGCATATTATCTATGTTCAAAGATGGAGTAATTATTCAGCCTTCTGTATCTGTGATTTTTCATGACTGGCTTTACTTAATTATAGGTCAGTTTACTCATGGAAGAGAATTTTACTGCAATTCCCATAATGTAATCCTTGCATAAGTTTGGGACTATCTCCTGTGGAGAACACATGGAAAGTGATGAAATGATAAAGATTCAAGTTGCCGGGGCCACAGAGTTGTGTAAGCAGCTAGAATAGCAGGAAAGCTGCTACCAGAACAATGTCATGGAGAAAGCTTAAAACAGATTCTTCTATCCTAAGTCTAACTCTTCACTTAACTCCAATTTTAATCCCCCTGCTCTCCCAAATTAGAATAAAAAAAATAATAATAATAATAACAGCAGGCACTAACATCTGAGTCCCTAATGTTTCTGCAACACAACCCTACTCCCTTTAAACAGCCTGCAATCTAGGATGATCTCAGTGAGAAGCAGTGGTTCATTATATGTTAACTATACTGCCCTCTCAGCAACACCATAATGTTTCAGACGCTCTGCAAAATGCCATGGCCTTATTGAGTCTCCCTGGAGAAGGTGATGAACACTAGAGAGCATCTCAGTTTTGGAGAGAACAGGATAATGTTAATGGCAACCATGGTTAGCAAGCCAGCAATTCCTAGCAAGCAACTCCTTTCCAGCTGTCTGTGCCCAAAAGCAATTCGGTGCTTCAAACTGTTTGATAAGGAATGAAAAACTGAAGAGGTTTATTCCCAGAATTCTAAAAACATGGTTTCAAAGTAGAAGTATTTTTGTACCAACTTCCTGCCCTTTTTTATAATTAATGATTGTAAAATGTGCTGGTTTTGTTTTAATTCTGAAGAATGAATTAAAGCATAAAACAGATAAATGCTGCATTGGCAGCAGCCAGAGAAAATTCCTCCACATTGCCCTGCTAATATGTGTCAAGAGTACCTTTAAGGCAGAATAAAGTTTAATGTCCTTAGACTACCGAGATCTAGGCCCTCTTGCAGAGGGCTTCAACAACAGTGTATTATGTAAACATCTATCTTCCATAAGTTTCACATCTGCGCTCATAATATTAAAAATAAATTATAAGAAGTTACCTTATTTCTCCTGTTAAAATATGGCAAATGCCAAACCATCAATGTAGCAGTAAAAAAAAAAACTTCAAATTTCAGTAAAATTACAAGGCATTCAAATTTCTCAGGTTCTCTTAGAACATTCTCAAATATTCCTATGTTTTAAGCAACATTTCACTGAAGGTACAAATGTCCTTTTTAAAAGGCTGAAGAGAAGATATTTGCCTGGCTCTACCATATGCTTTTTAACAATAGCATGCAAGAGAAGAAAAAGCATAGCCAAGAATTGTAAAAGTAGAGGAAAAACATTTTCAGATATGATGTGAAACTGTAAAAAGTTGAGCCCGGAAATGAAGAAAAATTACCTGAGAAATAGCTTAGCACAGCTAAAGAGAAGAAAATCTACTGCTTAAAAAACAGACATAAGATAATAGCAGACATAGTAAAAACAGAACGACTGCGGGGATCTTGCAAGGAATTGAATATGATCTGTCTTTGTATTCTGTTTTGAAACTCTAACATCTCTGGTACAGCAAATAAATTATGTCAGCAAAGAAGTGCTTGGAAGAGATCACACAAACATCTTGTGAACCAATGTTCATAACCAGTTTAAGAACCTGGAAACCAGTCTGATCCCAGGCCCTCTCTTCTTACCCATCTTCTCCTGCACCTAGCTCCTTGTGACAAAGAGAACTTGGTCCCCAAGTGCGTCCTTTCTTCTTCTGGCCTCTCTTCTCTTCTTCCTCTCCTTCCTCCTTTGGAAGGACTGAGTTTCGTCCCCATGTTTTACTGCTTTCAGCAGGAGTCACTTTACAAGCGGGAAAAGCAGAAGAAAATGGGGGAAAACAGAAACAGATTAAAGAAGTGGTCCCACAGAAAAGTAAAGAATAAAACACAGGCCAGAAGAGAAATGGTAATGAAAAATTCCTTTCTCATAACCCTCACCAATTAACATCAATCCAACAACTAGGTCCAATCAAAATGAGTATAGTCAGGCTTTACAGCTTTATTTCATCACTGGCTTCTTTTAGAACTACTGATTTGATACCAGAAACAAGTCCCATGTTATCCAATACAAACACTAAACATTAGTTAACATTCTCTTCATACTTCTAATACATGCTTGTCTCCATGTTCTGTGTCATTATGGGGACTCTATTTTTGTGCATCAAGGGCCTTTTTTTTTTTTTTTCCTTCTACCAGTACCATAATTCATTTCAACAATGTTTCAGAGATCTATTCTGTAAATTTACATTTTAAAAATTAGTCTGTGCACCCTAGGAATATATTTTCTACGTAATCAAGCAGCAATATTTCAAAAACCTGGGTAAGGCAGGCTCAAATTCCAGTGAAGAAGATACTTAGCTCCTCCCCAATACACTCTATCTTTCTCCCTGTAAATGCATACATGAAGGGCACAATGGAAATATTAGGAACATTTTTATAGTCCCATACTGAATAGGGATCTTGGCATCTTACCACGCTGACAGATCGTACATTTCCCATATTCAATATTACATTGAGTTCCTTACACTGTATAGCCCTGAGTCTGGGAATAATGGTAGGACTTGCGGGAGGACTGGAGCAGCTACTGATCAAACTTTTCCTTTTATCCATCGTTGGAGAAGCCTGCACAGTGAATTTATGCTGGAAATCTGTTTACCAGAAGACAAAATTTCAAACAAAAAACAGAAAAAACACAGTTAAAATTCCTTTTTTTAAATGGAAGAAAGAAAAAATTAATCCTTTATGGTAACTTTTGAAGAGTGCAAATTACAGGTTCTGTGTAGAAATTAAGTTTGGCAGCTAACCATCATCCCCCCTTTGTACATGCAATTACTTCAGGCCAAAGATTTTAAACTTATGCTCATGGAGCGTGTGTGTGTGTATACATACACACACGTATATATATGCATATACATATACACACAGACACACACACCCATATATATGCCTATATACACACATGCGTGCCCATGTGTTGACTCACATTTATGCCAAATATATCCCTGTATTATTTTCCCTTTCATCTTTATCTCTCCAAGTTTCTTGAGCTAAGCAAAAACACCAGCAATAGGTGTTTACAGACCTAAAGAAAAGCATAGTTTGTTTATCATCACTGCTCTTCTGAACACCCAATCACTCCCAGAAGACAGGGAACATAGTCTAAGCCATCATCCTTAAATGGCAATGAGCCTTAGGTGATTTACAAAACTTTCTCTTTTGTTGTTTTATGTATTTGAGTCTCCATACAAAATCTTTAGCAGAAATGCTGAGGATATGCTATTTTTGAAAACTACCATCTTCACTCTTGAGAGTGATTTCCCTGACACTTGACCCATATTTATCATTTCTTCCAGAAAGGTGGCGTTAGATGTCACTTCTGTGTGATAATTTGGGTTCACATATCAACCAGCAGTGCAGTGCTGCAATCCCATAGTTGTCAACRTTTTCAATAATTTTTAACCAGATTTCTCCACCACGAAATCCAGTAGATTATGGTTTCTGTTGCAGCATTACGCAAAATATTCCCACAGCAGGAATCTGTGTCAATTTGAGGTACTTACTTCACTAAACTGACTATCTGGATCATTACTGTGCTAAACCACAACACCAACATCTTTACAATGAACCACCTATTCATTAACCTCAAATTCATTTCTGGCCTTCATACTTTGGGCAACATCAGTCACAAGAGCATCAAAATTTAGTTTCCTGATGCCAAAGAGGTATGTTTTTCCCAAGTATATCCAGTACTTTCTAACACTTAAGTATCAGCACAAAGAAACTACCAAAGCTACAGGGTTCACCTGTTCCTGCCATTTCATCTGACACTGCCTAAGATGTCACCAACCTGACGGGAGGCTAATATGATTGCCATCCTTCAACTTGAGCCGGTTCTTCTTGAACTTCCCCATGCGTTTCTTCACCCGAGGCTTCTCCTGGCATAGCTGGTGGATGATGATGTTGAGTTCCCTTTCCAGGATGTCAATCTCACGTTCTGCTAGCTCCTGTTCCCGCCGTCGTAGCAACTCCTCATGATTTTTCTGTTCAACAGCAGCGCGAGTCAGCTCTTCTTCCCATGTGCGTAGCTCCTGCAGGGAGATCAGAAAGGAGAAGGAAGAAACCCACAGGTCACAAGGTAGATTTAAGACTAACTTTTCCTATTTTGAAGGTACAGCAGCGATGATTTGGGCTTACAGCATTACTAGCACCACTGTTCAAAGACTCGTCTGAAAGCCAAAGATGTAAAACAATCCTGAAGAACATCTGTGCTTGCCATTCAAAGCTCTCTTCAAATCAGGTGCTTTTGTAAAGCCCATGAGTAAAGAACCTGTTTACTCACGTCCATCAATTATCAGATCTGTAGCTAAACGGAGAGCTTCAGTTTCTAGAGGGGTTAATAAGGTACCTTTCAAAACACTAAAACCTTATTTAAATGACTGAAATTCTAACTTCGATAGTCAGTGTTGCTTTGAACTTTCCAATGAATATTCTTACCATTAAGAATTAAAATTTGGACATTAAATTAGAATTTTTGTTTAAAGGAAAAAGTACTGAATCCTAAATTCAGTGCCATTAGAAAATATGCTGGATATTTGACACACACATACTCAGACCTCAGTATTTTCCAGAAGTAGGTGATGCCATTAACATAGGCATAGGACTAGAGACCGAGTCTCCAGAATTTAAGTGTTGTGAAAAGCATTATCACTCACCCTTACATGAACATATCAAATTCTGAAAGAGTGAGTTAAACCTAGAAGAGTTGCACTTGTTTTCAAGAGCTATAGAAGAGCACCACATGCATGAGAATTCATTTTGCAAGATTTGTTTGTAACAAGAACAATCACTCCTTGCTTTCCTGACCAGTAAGTACCTACATTAACTTCAGTACTGACTTAAACTGTTTAAAAATAACCTTGCCAACACATGCATCAAAAAATGGCACAAAACCCAGCTCTAACATAAAATCAATAAATAAAACACCATCAGGAGGTCATTCCCATCAGTTTGCACCAGGGACAGTTGCTCCTTAAACATAGAGAAGCATAAGGCAAACTTTTCAACTTTTCCTTTGCTGACAAAATGAATCAACTGGAATTAATTTTCCCTGAGATCTCCAAATCCTTTGCTCTTCTCACGGCACTCCTCTCCTCTCTCCGCATGGGCAAAAGAATTCAGCACTCAAAATAATTTTCTACAGTTGTCCAATTCTACTGCAGAAGGTAAAAGTTGAAGAGTTCATGTTATACTTCTTGTAGTTTGGAAACATCTTCTTGG
Organism: Apteryx rowi; assembly: GCF_003343035.1. Classification (NCBI taxonomy): domain Eukaryota; kingdom Metazoa; phylum Chordata; class Aves; order Apterygiformes; family Apterygidae; genus Apteryx; species Apteryx rowi. Next base: position 23,690 of record NW_020450746.1, read on the forward strand.
ATAGATTTATTATTTTTGTAATATCATATCATTGCTACCTATGCTATTATTCTGCAGGTTTGATAAGTTTTACTCCTAAGGTGAACAGGATATCAAATTCTCTTTTCTGATTGCTACAGAGAATACAGGTACTCAGAACCAGACAGTAGTCTAGCTGTTTCATCTTCTGTTTCTTGTCTGTTGAACAAGTATTCAACTGCATGTTTCAAGTTGCACCAACGGACAACACTGTACAGCAGGAAAATGCCTACTAGCTAATTTTTTTTTTTCCAAAAGCTACTATAATACATGCATAGAAATGTTTTAAGGATTGTTGTGGGACTTCTCTCCTCTCTTCCCAAAATCTCCTTTTTTTCCTCTCTGCCACCTACATCCACCTTTTGCACCCAAATCAAGTTGGCCACTTAATAAGAATTTATTTTTAGGCAAGAGGCAGTGAACCTGGAAAAAATATTCTTACTGTAGTGATCCCAGTGCAACATTTCATACCAATGACTGTAAAGAGATTCTCTTGGAGAACCTTAACAGAGATGCAGCAAGCCGTGCTTTCTGACAGTATGTTTGAATAAAATTTCATCCTTTTCATTTAGCTTCTACTTGTTGGGGCTGATGGCCATGTTTCCTTTCACTCCTGCTAGTTTCTTCATTCCCTGCTATTTCCCAAGGTGGATTTTAATTATAACTGTTGTTGGACCCACTGACCTGGTAGCACTCTATCTACTTTGGCTGTGCCCAAAACTTGGGAAACACAAACCTGATAGAACCAAATCTGCAATATTTGCTGGAGTATACAGTCTAAAACTACCTCTCCTATTGTTATTGTTAATAAATTAGCATTGTGCTTCTCAGTTAAGATAGCTAGTAGTGAAATACTTACCAGATACATTAAACAATGAAGACAAACCATCATAGTAGTTTGCACAATGTATACTGGAAGCTCACTACAGTGTCAGAAAGAGCAGCAGCTAGGATGTAGACACCTATTTTGCTCATGATTCAGCCCTTGTGTGCACCATCACTTCTCATCAATTCAAGGACTTATTACAAACTCCAGTAACGCACAGACAGAATCAACTCTGGGACACACTAAAAGATGATTCCTTTTTGGATTACAAAATGGGAGAATCATAATCCAGAAAGCATAAGCATGAAATTTTTCCCTACTTACCTTCTCTTTGGCTCTGAGTTGATCAAACATCTCTTGAATCTCTTGTTTCCAGTCTTCCTGCAGGGAGTGGAAGGAATCTTTGGGCATTTCAAAGAAACCAGATTCTTCTATGGCGGTGAGATGGTCTAGGATACTGGCAAAGGAAGGCCGTGAGTGTGGATCAGGATTCCAGCAATCTAGAACAGGACGAAGACAAGCAACTGTTAAGCATCTCTATTAGTAAGGAGGTTTCAGGCTATGTAGTACTTTACTGATCCCCTGTGGCTAAGAATGGCATGCACACTATTTGTGTCACCCTGTCTTTCCCATTTCTCACTTTTATTGGCTATTGTCCAATCATATGCTGAGTATGGAATGGATGCTTTCGTGCATATACAATACCCAGTGTGACTTAAGATCTTGAACCACCTGGTTTCTAGGTTCTACTGCAATAACATGTCAAATAAAGTAGAGGCTTACCAATTTCACAGAAAGTTATGCATTCAAGTATATTTTAAAAATCGAATAATTTTCTTAAATATTTTGGTTTAAATTGTGAGTTCTCAAAGCGGAGACTACTTTTGGTGGATGTCCCACATGCTGACTCTTAGAGAAAAGACACAGTTTTTGTACACAGTTCTTTTATCATACTTACATTGCATTGAGTATCACAGCCATACTGCAAAAGGGTATCTATCAGTGTTCCTTCTAATGCTAAGCTTCATAAATTAAGTTATTATCAATCTCTTCCACTGAGCTGAAAATCTTTCCTGCAAAAGCAGGCTGGGCATGAGTGAAAATAGCAGATGCAAGTCAATAATGACACCAAATAGTGCGTTTTGGGTTTTCTTGTTCTTCAGTTTTGTTTTTTTTTTCTTTATTTTATTTGAGAGAAGTTCGATTGGGTTTGATCAGGCTTTTCTTTAGTTTTTAGGAGAAACATTGATAAACAAGCCTTTCCATTTACAATCTAACGCAAAGATGTAACCAGTTAGAGAGTTCTAGAAATGTTGAATTTAAGGTACCCATCTTACTACAACAAGCAGCTCAACTTGCAATAATACCCTAAAGGTACTCCTTCTACAGTGATGGGAACTGGACATTGAAAACAGACATGGAAATAGAAAACGGCATGGAGTAACATCTCAAGCTATGAAATCATCAAGATCCTGTTTTTAAAAAGCCACTAAGTTAAAATGTTTGACTTAACAACGCTTTTGAACAGAAATTCTTACTCATTCAATCCTCCCCCCTAACTTCACCTATATGTCTATTTCTTCCGAAAACATCAGTTTCTCATTCTATATTGTCCCGTACTGGCATTTACGCAGGTTCTTGCTCAACGTGTATCCTTACTCCTTTTAGTACTGCAGGACTCCTGCATGCCAAAATTTGACAAGAAGCAAACAGAAAAAAATTAACGTTCAAGTATATTCCTAACACCTAGGGAATATAGCTTTTGCGCATGAGTTGAAGAAACTAACATGTAGGTCTCTCTCCATATGCACATACAGTCATCCCTCTATATGGTCACTGGTTTCAAGACATGTATTGCCACAGGAAGAGGCAAGGAAACAGTTATAAAAATGTTATAAAAACTTCCCAGCCTTTATATTTAGAAAAGAGTAAGCAATCTTAAAGAATGTTTTTCTAGGACATCACCAAAAAAACCCCTTTTTAATGCTGTTAAAATACATAGTGCCACAGGTCAAACTAATTGCCAAATGCATCCATTCATTCTTCCATTTTGTGGATTGAAATACTCCAAGAAGCAGCTGCAATTTAAAAAAAAAAAAAAAAAAAGGAAAGGAAACTTGACAAAATCTGTACGACTGCTGAGGCTTGGTTTTGTTTTGGGGAACTTCGGTGTTGAAACTGTGTATCAAGATACTGGTATTTAAGCATCTGATCAGGTTCCAGGAGGCATAAACTAGAACCCATTTGCGTTTATGCCTTTCAAATTGCTTCTCTTACTGAGGTAGAGAACTGAGGATGTCCAAGAGTGCTCTGAAGCTCCCCTGCTGCTGACCAATTAGCAGCAACGGGTGATACAGCCGGACTGTCAGTGGCATAACCCCTGCCCCTCTACCCCAGGTTTTAAGCATGGCAAAGCAAACATGGCCCAAAGTAAAACAAAATACTGCAGCCAGCCAAATACACGAATGAGTGAACAGGATAACTATGCAGGTGGCCCATGGCTTTTATTTTCCCAGGCCTAGATCTGCCATTATTTGCACTAATGAGGACAGTCGTAACACACAAATCTTTTCTGTGATGAGGGAAAGTTCAGCTTTGTTGTCTCTGTGAAGACCACCAGGGCAGTAATTCAGAAGTAAAAGCAGCATTAGGGGGAAGAGTTCACGGGAAAAGGAAATGGTCTCTCTGAAAAACAGATTTGGTGAAGGGGCAGGGAGTAATTGTTTTCCTGTTCTCCTCTTCTCCCTGCCCTGGTGAAGCCAAGCATTTCAAAGCCACATGGGGCTTACCCTATGATGTGGGGTTCAAACCAAGGCCATATGCCTCTACCTGACTTTCCCAATAGAGGGCATTATTTTTTAACCCCATCAACAGGCACATCACATTTAAAAAAATCCAGAGCCCTTGTTTTAGGGAGCCTTATCAAAATAAAATATCCTGGCACAACACAGAGCTGTCAGTTCCACAAACTCTTTCAGATGCAGTTTCTTGCTTTACATTGCTTCCCAGTTACTGCACCTGCAGCTCTGCTGTTTATTATCCCGCAGATTGTTTCTTTTTTAGCAAAACAGCATATGGAATTATAGGCTTCAGTTAAAATCAAAAACCTACAACAAGAGACTAGGGAAATGCAAAAACATTCCAAACCAGAGAAACCTATCTGAAACATTTTCTTGCATAAAGAAAACCCTGTCTTGGGGCTAAAAACACCACTGGGAGCCACAGAATGTCAGTTCTGTGTTAAGTCTCACTACTTGATCACTGAGACTGTAAAAATATGTTTGACTTCTCTTTACCTCAGTATTTTTTCTGCCAGATGGGGATAAAAATGTTTAATACATATAAACACTTGAAAAACCTTGGGAATAGAGGCAGTGAAAAAAGTATTAAAGGTTCTACTGGGAGGAAGGGAAAGGGGGACTGACATGCAAATAGTTGCAATAGCCAGCAGACCAGCTCACATAAGTGCATCCCAAAAGCTACCACACTGCATCCTTTTAAGAGCTTCAGTAGCTCTGCTGACAGCCCCTGATACTTCATTCATAAACAGCCCACTTTGGGCAGGAACTATCTCCACACACAAAGCAGAAAAAACATACCATTCTGACTGAACATTTGGGTCATTTTCAGATGTCAAAGCCACATTTAAACCCTCTCCCTGAAATGTCAGTAGGATAAAGTTTCATTACAAACCAACCAGACAATGGTTAGAAGGTGCTCAAGCTATGAACTTCAAAACAAGTGAAGACTTTGAACCAGATCAAAATATGGAAGTGAAATTTTGTTGTCAGTGCATCTTCACTACTGGAATATAAACAGCTAGAAGATGACAGCAATAGCTCCCATTTTCACCATAAAGCCTGCTGATAAAAACAAAAACAAGCAAACAAGAAAAGGCAGGAGAACTTCTTTTACAGTCATTCTATTACAAGACTAATGCGTCACAGCACATTGCCATGGAGAGGTCCCAAAACAACTTGTGCCACTGAAAGAAGCCATCTGAGAAATCTGTGCTCTTACGTATCAAAATCAACACAAGGAGGCAATGCTACACAGCACTCAAGAAATAGCACAGACTGTACTCACACTACAGCTGTCTTACCTTCCATGAGTTTGGCAAAAGGCTCTGGACATGTAGAAGGGATTGGAAGGGCAAGTTTATTCATGGCAACACCATATGCTACTGCAAGACCATCAATTCCTCGGAATGGTACCTCGCCTGTTAGCAGTTCCCAAAGCAACACGCCATAGCTATCAGGAAGGAAATGGAAAAGAGAATAAGTGCTTGACTTTAACACATGCTTTGTTAAGTAACAAAAAAGCAGACAAACCTATCAGGGCAAGTCTGGTATACTCAAAAAACTCCTGTTTTCTGGACAAGCTCATCATGGCTGTCAAGCTGGAAAAATGCCTTATTTTACCTGCATTTTACAATAATTGAAGATCCACAATAAGTCCAGGGCTTAGTTTGAAATTTTGTGGAAGGGTACTGATATCCAAGCTGATATGTCCAAAAATTTTAAATAATAAAGTTTTTAGAACAGATTTACTTGAAAAATACATTTTCAATGCATGTTCTCAATGAACCAGACAGCTAACCTGTCTGCACTCTCTGTGGTTAATATTTGACTATATCACAGGGAAGGAACTCTATTAGCTTCTTATCAGAGTAAAAGTAAGAATTGCTTAAATGGTGGGGCAGATCAGAGAAGGTCACTTGAGTATTTATGTGCAACAAGCTAGGTGTCAGCTTCCCCTTTTTAACTGCTAGCACATCATCATCAAATAACTCTGCTGAAATAGTATCGGTCACATGGTACCCAACCCCCCCCAGCCCTCCATTCCTGATTTTGAATTTGAATGTATCAGGTGAGTATCATGCAATATAAACAGGATTTTTGCATATTCAGCTGCAAACAGTGAGTGCTTGGGGGAGAGGTTGTTTTGTTTTTACAAAAATGATTATATGGCAGATTCTTCCTCTTGAATCCTGTAGTCAACAAAAAGGAAGAATTCATCATTAGCATTCCCCCCTCCCCCAAATTAGTCATTCTTAAGCCTACACTGCATAGAAAAATTTTATTTTTCTGAAAATTCTGACTTTGTTTAGGTTTAAAAACAAAGTAATAAGACTTTTGTCTTATTTCCTGTCCAAGAAAATTCCAGATAAATATTCATCTCAGCTGAACATCTTAGCCTCTAAATAACAAAACGAATTAATGCACAGAAATGCATTGTAATTATTTTTCTGACTACTCAAAAACTGACTTAATTCTACGCCTAAAGCAGTCAGTCCTGCCTTCTGTGTTTCTTTAGGCAACTTCTACAAGACTCTAGAAAGTTTTTTTCACAGAACATGGTAACCCCATTTTCCTGAATTTAAGACGTGATCCAGTAAACCACCTAAGTGTAAAAAGGACATTGCCAATCAGGTAGAAATATATTAATTTTTAAAAGTAAAGCTACTTAATATATTTCATTTTAATGAAAAAGAATTGCAAGAGTTTCAGTTTCTCAAACAACTTTTCAAAAAATAGAACATTCAGTAAAGTCATCTGTGTGGACCTGTACAACTTTCTTTCCTCTTTCTTCATTCAGTCTTAGTATATTGCTGTGCAAAATATCAATCAATATATACATTCCAACATATTCATATCATCTGGATCTTCAAATATACACATTCTCCGAAAATATAAATTTTAAGAGATTTTTGTTACAAATCTGAGTTGGCAAAATCAAGAAAGTGATTAAATATTTAAAATGACTTCTATGAAGGCACAGTTCTCATGATTTGTAGTCATCTGTCATTTTCATTTTCAAATTCCTAGCCTGTGATAATTGTTTTGGCAATTTGTTTCAGAAGACCTGAAACATTTCAAATACAGAACACAGCCCTTGCTTTTTGTTTTTTGGTGGTTTTTTTTTTTGGCGGGGGGGGGGAAGAAGGGGGGTGTTTGTTTGCTTAGTTAATTCTACACTTGCAACATGCTGTGCTATTATTTTTAAAACAAGAGGAACTTCCCATCTTTTTCACACCATGCAACTAAACCTTGAAGGATAAACAATGGCATATCCCACTTGGAAGCCTAACGGAGAGTATCACAGCTGACAAGTCACAGATCTGCAAACACTTCATATGGCTAGGTGACCTCTGGTAGAAACCAAGAGACCTATCTCCTGCTCCATTATTATATTATGCTCTAATAGAGCTGCAACACTGGGATCAGGCTGGGTGTCTAGATGACACGTTTTCAGTTACCTGTAAATAAATTGACAGATTTGTCATACTTCCACAGACAGCTCAAGCTCCTTCTCTCAACAACCCCATATGCCAGGCCACAAGTTGCAAGGTTTGATTACAGTAAAAACGCACAGGACACTGGAGGGTGGCAGACCTTCAGCTGCACCACAGCACAAGACCTTTTTCCACTTTCTGTGGCCTGCTAGCTACCTCTATCTGTGCACGAGTCCGCAATCAGCTAGTATCAGGTACGTCGGGGCACTGAATAGGAGAGAGGCTGCAGCGCCATGCTGCAAATGGGTGAAATGCAAGCCTAGCAGGGAAGGACTGTGAGAAAGAAGCCAACTGTATGGCTCTGAGAGACTTGGCAGTCCTACTTCCCATTTTTTTTCCCTTTTTTGCCCCACAGGGAGAATGTGGGGTCTACCAGAATCATTTCTAACTTCGGGATTTCTATAACTCTGAAGGGGTCAATAGCAAATACCAGAAGTTAAGCAATTTAAAACAATTTTGAGCTATTAAAACCTATGTCAACATTCAAAAGGTCTTGCAAGGTGTGAAATAAGACATCATTATCACCTCTTGGGTAACAAGCATTTTCTCTCTGGAAACTGGGAACAACTCAAAAAATTCTAACATAATTCTTGTACCTGGTTCAGCAAGCTTCAAATGAGAACCCAGTGAAACTGTCTCAAAAACCTGAAGGGCTTTTTGTGTTTTTTGATTTTTAAAAATAAGTGAAAATCTGTTTCGAATTATGTTGTTCTTAAGATATTTCATAAAATCTAAACTATCAAATTAAAGAAATAGCTCCAGAACCTTTTATATACATATATATACACACTAAAAATATATATAAATACAGACTAAGTATATATACACACACATATGCACACACACACGTATGCAGTTTTTAAATAGTACACGGATTTTTGTACACGTAATACAGACAAATATAGTAGTAGATAGCAGACTGAAACCTCCAAGGTACCGCAGTCAACTGGTTTTCAAAGATTTGTGCTGATAACTGGAAAGAACTGTTTATGATGTGATCAGAGAAAAAAGTAGCCCCAGAAAATAAATTTCTAGTTGTAATAGTAACAGAGATAATCAGATGCTGATAATAGTAACTTCAGTCCCAGAAGCAGAGCTGATAGAAGTGGGGTTTTCTGTTCCCCGCCTTCCCCCCACCATTCCCCATGTTCTGCTTCAGGATTATAATGTAATGCCAACCTTAACTTTATACATAGACAAGCAGACGTATTAGCTTCAGGGAGCGTTAAATTTCTTAAATCAGTCAGACATGTTCTGGTTCAGAACAATGGTTTGTGTTTTATCAGGTAACCACAGCGAGCCACACATACACTGATGTACCATTCATAATCTAAACATTTAAACATCTATTCAGAAGCAACCCAAAAATACCTTGGGTGCTAAACACTTCATTCTCCACTGAAACACAGAGTCCATCAGGATGCTCATTTAATAGGCGTAAGATAATAAAAAGGTAAATACTGATATCCTGGCAGAGGTCAATACCTTAGCCTTAGTAGACTGTCAATTATTATAACATTATCCAGTTTTATGAGCCAGAGGCATACAGGTTAAAGGGCACATCCCTTCGAGCTTCAAATTCTAATAAAATAGCCTGCTTCTCCTGTTTCATTGCAAAAACAATTCCAGCATCAGCAGATCACAATATACGTCTAGCTCTTCTTCCTTTGCCCTGAACCTTCAGCAAAATTAAAACTCACCATTTCTGCTCAGTCAGACCAAGGTCCTTTCAAGCCTTCTATCTTGCCTTTGGCAGTGAGTAGCAGTATGAACATGACAGACAACAGAGCCCCAGAATATTCTCTCTGCTTCGAGGAATCCTGAGCCAGAGATGGCTTCTTCATATTTAGTAGCCTGACAAGTTTTTCTTCCACTGATCTGTCTTATCCTCTTTGGAACCCATTTGCCCTCCTCTACATTCTGCGGTAGCGAGTTCCACAATTTAATTATGCATTGAGGGAAAAAAATACTTCCAATTATTTGTTTTGAACTTGCCACCTGATAACTTCATTTGTTCTTTCCCCTGTATTTCTTGTAATACAAGAAAGAGTGAACATATGTTCCCTGTTAGCTTCCTCCATGCCATCCACAATTTTACAGGCTCCCATGGCTCCCATGACATCCTGCCAAGTCATCTTCTTTCAAGCCCCAAAAGTCCTAATCTAGTTAATCTTTTCTTGAACAGAAGCCATTTCATACTTTTGACTGACCTTGACATCTTTTGTACCCTTTCTCATTCCATTTTAACATTTTTGAGTTGGAAGGACCAAAACCACAAAGTTTAGGCTGCAGGAAGAGGCACCGTATTTCCTGTTTTGTTTCTTTATTTCTTTCCTATTAATTCCCAATTTTACACTTGCCTTTCTGACTCCTTGCAGAATGAGCTGTTACCCACAATAACTCCAGTATTTTTTTCCTGAACCATAATAGTAAAACTTAGAGCCTGTCATTGTACATGTGAAATTTTTTCTCCCATGTGCACTACTTCGCATTATTATTAAATTTTATCATTCAACAGAGCAAAACTTTTCCTCAGGTCCCTGCAGTAGATTTGTTTTTCCTATTCTGAATAACTTTGTATCATCAGCAAATGTTGTTATCTAAACATTTATCCCCTTTCCAAGTCGCTTACCAATATATTGGACACAGAATTTCCCACCAAGAAAACTGATTTATTCTGTTAGTAGACTGAGAATTGACTAACTGATGGGAAACCATAGACTTTCCCTCTCTTCCCACATCAATTTACTTTCTTTAAAAGCTTTTGACTTTGTTGAAAGTTTTTAGAAAACCAAATATGTTATAAGCAATATTACCACTTGTCCACATACTCGCTGACACTCCTTCAAGAAGTCTCATAGGTTCACAAGGCATGATTTCCTTCTACAGAAGCTGACTATCCTCCATATATGTTCATATGTCTACCAGTTTCACTCTTTATTACTGTTTCTACCACTCTGTATAAATGGAAATCAGACTTACTGATACCCCAGGAAGCTCTTTTAAAAATTGGCATCATGTTTGTCACCTTCCATTTCTCTGGTATTAAGGTAGCTTTAAGCAACAGGTTACACACCACAGCTATTAACTCAGCTATTTCTCCTTTGCCTTCCTTTAGTATTCTTGGGTGTTACCATAAATCCCAATGATTTGTTATCGTTCATTTTATCAGTTGGTTTTAACACCTCTTCTGACAGTACTTCAGTCAGAGACATCCTCCAACTTGTTCCCCTTTAAAAAAAAAGTTTCAACCAAAGAGCCTCTTTGTACTCCATTCTAGCAGATACATTGCAAATAACTTACTAAAGCTTTTCTGCTACAGCCTTATCTTCTTTGTACTTTTACATCTTGATCACCTCTTGGCCTTAGGTTCTTCAGCAGGTTTTTCACCTGTGCTATATTTGAAAGCAATTTAATTGTTTTTGTGTTTTTTGCAAAATGTTCCTCACACATAGCTTTCCAGCACTTAAGTCTATGCCTTATTTTCCTCATTTGGATACAATTTCAACTTTTTGAAGGATGTCTTCATTTCTAGTAGTCTCCTCTACTGTTTTTTTTTTTCTTTTAAAGTTTTTCCTACACATTTGTTCTGAGCTTTAATGTGGTGTCTTTAAATGATATCAATGCTGTCTGTCATTGTGTTGTGTACCCCTTTCTTTTGCTTTTAACTAAATTCTTTAATGTTCTCATTCCTCTCCTTTAGATTAAACACTTCTGTAATGATCTTTAATTGATCTTGCAAAGATATTCAATCTAAGTATACTTTGACCACTGTTATACAGCAGTATGTTGAAAACATCCTACACATGGCTGAAGACCAAATGAAAAACTGCTTCTCCTCTTAAAAGCTCCCTGAATAGCTGTTCCATGAAACAGTCATTTTTGAAGCTAAAAGATTAATCTCCTTCTTCATGTCTCAAAGTAACATTTGCCCTTATCCATTTGGGGGGTAATCAAAATTTTTATTATCATATCTTGCACTCTTGAAATTTCTCTTCCCCTGCCCCAACAAGCCCTTAATATTTCACTGTAACTGTTGCCATCCTAGTTGGACAATCAGTCTTAATACTATATTTTTCCTATTTAGATGTGGAGTTTCAGTCACTAGAGATTCTATCTTCCCTGCTGACACAGGTAGTTTAAACATGAAGTATCATTTCTTCATCTATGCAACCTTTTCGTTTTTCCTATATAATTCATACTTTTGATATTATCCCATTGATTATTTCTTTCCAACAAGTTTCTGAATTTCTTACTACATCAATATCCTCATTTCTAAAGAAAAAAAAAGCAGGATTTTAAGGATTTCCCATTTTCTTTTTGGCCTCCTAGGATTCATACATAAGATGTACACACAGAAAATGAATATTGGATCAAATATATATTTGTCATGTTTAAATTTGACTGTTCATATTACCCTTCAGTTTGGATGCAAGTTTTGATATCAAAAGGTAGGACAAATTGCCAAAGAGATGTTATTATTTTACCACTAGTTCAGCATAAAGCATGGATTAGTTATTTCTCTTAATGAAATGGTTAAAAAAGCCCTGTTGATACGCTCAGAACACTTCTGCAAGATAATTTTCAAAAGACAAAGTGGACAGATCTGTGTTTCTTCTAACATGACAGGAAAAGTACATATTGCAGAAAAGATCACTTTGTTTCTGACACCAAACCTAATGCCACCTCTTCCTCACACACTGACAGTCCAAGGCTGAGAATACTGCTTCCAGAGAACTAGTGAAGAAAGCACTGCTTTGTGGCATTAAACATCCACCATCCTAAGTGAATAAACAGCAAGAGAGGTGCTGAAAAGAGYGTTTTCTGTTAACTCTCAAGCAGGGGACTGGGAACTACAAAGCAAAAAGCCAGAAGTAGAAGAGACATACAAAAAAGGAGCATGAGGAAAGAATCAAGGGGCTCTTCTCATTCTCAACAGGGAGGAAGAAAAACTGGTGAAGCTCATTTATTTTTCCAGCAAATGGTAGTAATTTTTGGACTTCAGTTACAGTAGGAATCATGTGATACAGACCATGTGTCCAAGTCAACTGACACCTATATGCATAACTAGCCATCTCCCAGTGATCCAGTAATCCTTTAAGCCATTTAACATCAGGTTCAATCCTACTCACTGGATTTTCAGGGAGAGGGAGGCTGGAGGTCTGCAGGATTTCACATGTGATTTTGCCACCTCCCCTGTAATGCTGTGAACTTACAAAGAAAGAAAGAAAAAGAACAAACTCATTTCCCTTCTCACTGTTATTGTTCAATGGCATTTGTACCTTGGCTTCCTCTTAACCATCTCCTGAGGTTTATGACTTTGCGTAAGAAAGGAACCATCTGTCCAAGAAGGGGATCCTGGCAACAATAGAAACCAGAAGATCATTTTTGCCAAGAAAGATTGAACTTCTTCATATTTTTAATGGTGATTAACACTTTGTATTTTGCATGTTATTGGACTGGCAGCTCCAGAAACTAACATCTCCTGCTTATGTCAAAACAGTCAGTTACTGTGTATGCTTCTCCCACAACAGTTTCTGTCAGTATTGCTAGTCAACACTTATCAGCCAGGAACCGAAGTCTCACCAGTGTTTCCTCTGTGTCTGTAGAGGCAAATGTCTACAGAAGCCTGCAAGTGGTCAGTTGTGGATGAAAGTGCTTGCCAACGCTTGATTCAAATGAAATATTCTAATGACTGAAGTTTCTACACCACCAAAAGGCTGAAATATCTTGATCTGCTAATCAGATAGTTTTAAGTAGTTCTGATATTTTGTTCCTAAATGAAAATTTAATTCCTAGCTATTTCACTGGTCTCAGAGTAGATGTGTCTTATGAGCATCTAAACTGAGGAAATTAGATGAAGGTTGCATGGTGGCCTTAGCTTCTGCATACCAATCATAACAATAACATGAAAAAGATTTTCTTTTAAGCAGCACAAGAGAAAAATGAAGTGGAAAGCAAACAAGAAATACATTTAAGCAGTAAAATGACAGGGGAATTTGGATTATATGCCTACTAATGTTAGCTGTGCAATATTGGATAAGCTGCAATATCTGCGCTTCGATTTCACTCCTGTAAATCCAAAACAAATTCCTAACTCTCTTCTCAAACACATTATTAGACTAATAGAATGGGTCTGACATTTTCAAATGAAAAAGTATCTTCTTTCTACTCTGTGCAATATATGCACAGAGCTTCAGCTGTAGGCCTAAAACACCCAGGTGCACTACAACACAATTCATAACAACAAATTTACTCTAGCAGAAAGTGCTAAGTACTGTTATTATCAGCAAGCTTTGCACTGGTCAAGGCCCTGGTGATGGACAGAAGTGGCCGGAGCATTCCTCAGCCTATTAAGTTCTTTGCCAACCCTCCAACAGAATGGGGCAAAAAAAAGAACAGATTTTAAAATGGAGCTTGATACATTTTGGAAAGGAATTGCATGAAGTGGTTATTTATGCTGGGATAAAAGACTGACTCAGGAAATAACAGTCCTGGCAAGCATCTTTTCCAGCAGCTATTTGTTTATTTGTGCAGCAAGAACACAAGTGGAATAAGACGTTTGTTAAAGGGCTGGGCAACACTTCAGCCGGGACCTCTTGCAGTATTATTCTAACATGCTTTTTAGAAAAGATGTTGTAATAAAAAGGTTTGTGAATGTTAGGGACAGACACAGCCAATTCTGTTGATGCTGCACAGACTAACTGGAAGGTTGTTTATCAGGCAAAAAGATCCCTTAACTCCAGCGATTAACCAAGAGTTTAAAGTGGACAAGAGGAGGGGTATATCTAATAGGATTAAAAAAGTTCATCCTGTTAAGAACTTCAGTTGCATTCTTGAGTGGGGACAGGATTTCTTATAGTTGTCCACAACTGCTCTTGTAAAATCCAGTGCTTTCAAACATTGACACACTAGTAGGGACTGCACCAGCAAGCATTTTCCTCTGCATGCATGCCTCAGACACAGTGTTCTGTTCAGCTTATTTTAGGTATGACCCAAGGTTTTGGCCACCACAGAGAGAAGGCTTATAGAGAGACAATATAACATAGTTCTTAACAGTGATGATGCTTTGTTTAAGGAAGAACACTTAGAGAAATTCACCCTATTCTCAAGGAAAGGTGGTAACCATAATGAAAGAGGAAAGTCATTCCCTAATCTTAAAACAGAATTATAATAGTCTGAAAAACTACCAAAGATTTTGAAGTGATTTACAGTCTTTAAGTCAATGACCACACTGATATTTTTGCACAGTTATAAAGATTCCTGAGCTACCTTCATGAAAATCATCAGCCAGTCTAGTAGGTCATCTCTCTTTCAAAATGATGCCGAATCATACTGGTACAGAACATCTACTGATCTGTTCAGCATGTCTGGGTTACAATTAGAGAGGAATCGCTCCCCCCGCCACAGTCATTCTAGCACTATTTCAGAGAAGAGGAAACTGAGGTTCAAGTTTGGCATGCTGTGTTCAAGCCAGTACTGTCAACACTGGAAAATATGCATGACCGAGGTTTTCATTTTTGCCAGATTTCACCCAGAAAAAAAAGCCTACCTCTTACACAATTCCTCTCTCAGATAAATAAGGTAAACCTCTGTAGTTTAATTATAGTGTCTGAATTTTATCCATGCTGACTACCACCATGTGCAAAATATAAGTTCACAGACTTACCACAAAGTAATATATTATCTATTCAACAAAACCAGATAAGGAAAATAAGAACCCTCACACCAGATCTCTGCCATAACAGCCAAATAATTCTACCAGCTGGGATATTTCTTTATCTTGACAGAGTTCACAGTATGCATGCTCTGTGTGGGAGCACCACTGACCAACTACACAATCTTACTGTTCTAAAGATCCAGTCACCTTGACATTTCAATACCTCTCTCCCCACAAGAAAACTGAAATTCTGTTTACTTGTCTGTTCCAGATGTTCAGTACTAATTCTACATTACATACCATCTAGATAGCTCATTTTCCTAGAGCTATCTACCGGATTCTGGATTTACCAATTCACTTGCAAGAGTCACATTCAGAGTCAATTTTTGTAAGTCTGTGGGCCAATCTTTACATCCATTCCCACCAAAATAGCTTCTATTCTCAGAAATCCTAGTGCCTGAATGGAAATGACAATATATACACGCAAATAATTACTTACAGATTACCTACTCAGGTTCAGCTACAGAAGAGATTTCCTATCTTATGCCAAAGACTGGAAGGGTGGAAATAATTCACAAACTTAGTACAAAAGTGAAAAACATCACATTCATGCTGAAACTTGCAGAGAGAATTTGATTAGGTACAGAGTATATAACACAGATTACCAGCAGAACATAAAATGATCCGACTACTCTTGGAGAAATAGTAAAAAAGCAGCAACTGTAAGTGCTTCTCAGCTTGTTCTTATGGCCTTTGATTGAGTCAGCCAATACCAAATAGCACAGAACGTTTGTTTTAGGTAATATAGAGGGACAGGTATTACAAATCCTAGGATAATCTGAATATGGGTTTACAGAACAACAAAAATTTAGAGGCATGCATGAGCTGGCCCACCACTTTCTACAAAGCAAAGGTTTACAATTAGTCTCAGAGTAGGCTGAGAATCTGGCAGATGTAAAGCCAGCAGATAAAGCTTCCTTAAGCCAAGAATTTTCATATTTGGTTCATTGTTACTCATTTTTAAGCATAAGATAGCTTTCCTGGCACATATAGTTACCCTTTAGTTTCCAATCACTTAATGCCAAATCAATACCTCCACACATCGCTGCCTTTGGAGAACATGGAGGAGCGGATGACCTCAGGAGCCATCCAGGCATATGTCCCAGCTGCACTCATTTTGGTAGTTTTATGCCATTCCCTGGCCAAGCCGAAATCCGTGATCTTCAATATCTTGTTGCTCAGATCTCCATTTTCCACCTTTTCAAGTATCAGTACTGGAGAAAAGGGGGGGGGGAGGGGGGAAATAAAAGGTATGCAGAGTGAGGCTAGAATTCAGGCAAAACAGATCCTCCTCGTAAGAGAGGCAATTTCCCAGATTCTCCCTGATTTTTGGTTATTCAAACACACCACATGAAGTTATTTCAAGCTGATCCTGTCATCTGATAAGTGAACAGCTGTCTAGCATATAACTCTAATTTTAACCAAAATATCAAGCCCCAGAGAACAAATAGATAATAACTATTTAATGTACTGCCTAGTGTCATTCTATATAATAATTCTTTGCTAAGAGGAAGTGAACCACTGTAACTTCTAGAAAACCAGATAAAGGGAGACATTTCTTAATTAGTCCTCTCTCAACAAGCCAGTTATAGCACCTTTGTCTTGAACTGCTTGAGGACTTTTTTTTTTTTAACCCAGATATGCTCATAGGCTGGATGTACTCCTCACTTAAATGTATTAGGAGTGGAAGTTCTACAAACAGATTTTAAGTCCCAACTTTTTAAAAAATGATTGATAATCAGTAATAGCATGCCCAATCCAAGACTTTGGAAATACCACCATGTTATTGACTCCTTCTCCCATCATTAAAAACCATTTATTTTATTTTTTTAGTTAAGCTGCCGAAGTTTCTACTGTGTTGCAATGACAAAAAAGTCCTTGCAATAACTTAAAAAGAGCTTGAGACAGAACTCAAGAATCCTTTGGTATAAGGCACACATTCCTCTTCACCCAGCCAGTCACACCACAGTGAAATGAATGTAAAGCAGATGTCAGAAGTAGCCATTCTGCTTTAGCAGCACCTTATTAACCCTTTTATCTTGATGTAAAATGACCACACAAGTTGTAGGGTAATGTAAGATCAAGCCACAGAGTATAATAGGCTACTAAACTTCTACAACTAAAGTAGCCATAAGCCTGTGAAACTATTTTCAGTGACTTTGTAAAGGGTTGCAATGAAAAAAATTTGCATCATCATTACTCCAATGACTTGACATCAAATGGCATCAAGCTACTTATATATCATCATTATGCAGCTACTCTGTTTTTAATGTTTTTACAGACTCAGGTTCTTAGAAAGCAAGAAAATAATTATATACAATAATGGTACCTATAAAATGCAAAAGGACCACAATAAGTATAGTACATATACGAATTATTTTCAGGATCATTTTCAGCAAACAGTCCTTGAAAAGATTCTAAGAAGTGTAAGTTGAGAACTAATGTGACTGTTTTGCAAAAAATTCTTACACTCAAAAAATTTGCTATGCATTCCCAACGCATACCTCCCCTTCAATAACCAAAACAGGAAGTCCCATGAAATAAAAATGATGAATGGTGATTTGAAGCCTTTCGCATAATATGTAATACAAGTCTAAATGTTTACATATTCTATTTATTGTATTAAGCTTAAACTGGATTTTCTCTGAAAATTCATAAGAGAGCAACCCCATCTATAAGACTTCACAAATCATAATATATTATTTTGTTAAAGGTTTTTGTGGGCTAACACAAGTTATGAGTAAACTAGACTTACGGTTAAGGTCTGGGTTCTTGCTTCTTTTGCAAAATTCCTTTCTAATATTACTGAATGTTTCATTTTCCTGAACATTATGACGAAGGAGGAGCTTGAGGCCTAAGTTCCTGCTCCACAGAAAAATACAAACACTATTTCTTTACTGAAAACAGAAGTTGGCTAGTATTGAGAGATGCTGAAGTGACCCCTCTCTTTGAAGCTTTCTGACAGCAGTAAAGTGAAAGCGATGTAGAACTAAAATTCTTGTCTCTTAGGAAAGAGCATATACGCTTCTAGACTCACACTTCAATACAGAACAGAATCACCCCAGGAAATGAAGGTACATAAGTAGGCTACCTTTATCCCTCTTCTTCCTAACCTATTTTTTTCTTTTTTCTTCTTTCTAGCAGCTGAAGAATTATTAACTGAAAAAAGAAAGTCTATCATTGATTGTAAGGGGTTGAAAAGCTTCCTAGGATATACAGGCTCTAAGTTATTTGTTCTACCATCTACCCACTTTACCTACAGAACTGGCAGAAAAAATATAATTTAATGTATTTATGTATCACTGCATTTAAATTTAACATAGAGATACAGTGAAGCAGAAAAGGTAAAGTGAAACTTTGAAACAAAAGAGCAAGGGTGCTTTGGTTTTCTTTTGTTCCCCTCCAGAAGCACAACAAGTGACAAGCAAATTTGTTCTTCACAAGGCAAATCATATCCTGTCTGAATCGTCTCAATAGCAAGACAGGGAGCCAGATATTACAGTTGGGTTGCATATACCTTCCTGGCAAGAGATTATTTAAATCTCATTACCTTTGTGTTAAGATCTAACAAAATAATTAGTACTTACACAGATCTTTTGTACCCGTGAACTTTTTTTTTTTCAGATGTGGCCTAAGTGAGATAAATTACAATGACAAAAGACAACAGAGAAGTACAATGAAAGAACTGGATTTATTGCAAGTCCTTGATTCCTGAATTACATCCTAGGCTCCCCTTCTATTTCCTTGTTATAACTGCTTGGGATAATAATCCTGCAACCCAAAATTGTAAAAGAAATATTTTTCAGAATCATCTCTCTTTCCTGCATCCATCTCAGTTCACCTTATCTCAGTCAATAGAAGACAACTGACTTTTTTCAACTAGGAACTTGTCAGATTTTCCAGTCGAAAGCCTCTTGACTCTCCCTGTGTTCATTCCTGTTTGAATGAAGAATCCCCAAAATAGCTGAAATTTCAACTTTTCAGTTTCCCCTTTAAAAATCTTTTATGGTGATGCCTAAAAGCACCCAATCCAGGTTGCTAAAATGCTGAAAATGCACTTTACCTGTCATGCTGATCAATATGGTCTCATCTTCTTGCGAGCTTTATCTATAACCAGCTATCGTCTATCATGTTTACTGCTTTAATTGTAAATTCTCTCCTGCAAAAACTATTTTTTCTGCACTCTGTGGAGTCTAGCACAATATATAACACAAATTAGCAACATACTTCCTACACTAACAGCAGTTAGAGTTAACACATCTTTCCATCTTCTAATGGATCCGATCACTCAGGACAGAACAGCGGCCAGATGATAAACAAAGCTATTTTTAAAAAATCAGTCTAATAAAATTCAGACACAAGGACAAAGCACCTATACCAAAAATCCAAAAATCCAGCTAATCTACCAAGGGATTAATCCTTGGCATTCTGGTCTGCTGATTTAAAAGATTTGCATGAGACAAAGAGGTTAAAAAAAAAAGGTGGAAAATTTAATTTAAAATCTTTCCCATTCCCATCCTTAAAGAGAGAAATTGGTCGGCAGCAAAAATCCTGGGCCTAGTTTTCAGGCAGCTGGAGAAGAATGAGCTGAATCAGCAGGAACATGCAGAACCTGCGTCAGCTTCTTAGCGGTCAATCACCACTTCCCTCTTCCAGCAGGGCCCATACAAAAAGTCTTTTCTTATGTGCATGCACAGAGTCAGTCAAGTTGTAGATGAAGGTATGTTACATGCTACTGCTTGTAACACAAAACAATCTTTTTCCTGCCTCCATGCAGTGGCTGAAAGCTGATCTTAAGTAACATGGGGGTAGGGGAAACCAATTGGAGGCATGCAAAAGGGACTGGTGAAGCAAACTGGGTATGACAAGCACATTCAGATAGCTTTAAGGATCCAATTGCTACAGCAAAACAACATTATGAAGTTCAGCTGATGAGCAGCAAATCATCAATAGCACGATCTTTGCTCACTGCAAGTGAAAAAGCAAAACATGCTTGCTTAAACTAGCATTAAAAGTTGTTAGCAAGATGAGGTAAGGGGCATTATGAACCTGAGTGCTGACAGAACTAATAATCCAAAAGGTCTAAGGGCTCACATACATTTTTTTATATATTCCTGAAAGACGTGGAACTTGTCCTCCAGGACATAAAGATTTGCCAATCAGGAATTACAGCTCAAATGGATTCTGCATAGCAAGACAGCTCTTCCACACTTGGAATATGAAGGAATGTAATCCAATCTGCCTTGGTATCTTCTAGTGAGACAGACCTGCCCTAGATCAGGCAGTCATCTGGATATAGGCACACATGATTTAGATGTATAATTTCCACTGCTAGGAATTTAGTAAGAACTTTATACCATGAGGAGTCTCGGCGACAAAACCATTTACCGGTAATGACTGGGCCTCTTCTTATCTACATTATTATGAAGAGCAGTCTTTCATTGAAATGAAGATGTCTTGTGAACTTCCCCTCTATTCTTTAAGAATGTCTTCTGTGCCTTGCATAAATCATCAAGGATATTTTTATGTCAGTCTCATGTGAGAAAGTTTCCTGAAGTACAGAGAAAGAAGCAGGCAATGTATAAACAAAGGGCTGGGTTAGGTAACCATAGGCAATGACCCAACATTTACCAGTTTGAAGACAAGACAGACTGACTGGTAGAACAGTATAAGGCAGAATCCAAGGACCATTTGATCAACTGAGTCTGGTACAGTTCTTAGTTATCCTGTCAGACATGACAGCAAGTCAAAAAACTGCATATTTCCAGAGATGGGAAAACTTGTCACTGCTACATCTCTGGTACTTTTTGGCACAGGGTACCCAGCTGTATGCTGCTTTTGGCTTCTGCTCAGCATAAAACAATTTCCTGCAACAAAGAAGAAAAACAGCATTTTGTGGTTTGCATTTCCAGTCCTCTCACTGAGTAGTTCAGAGCTATAGGCCACAACCGATAATCCACTCTCTGAAGGTTTAAGATGCCCTGTGCTTGGGACTGTGATACTCCAATGGACAATTACCATCATGTTCACAGCACTAACTGCAGCATTCAGGACATTTATTGCAGCCTGTAAGGTCATCCCAGCTACTAGCCAGCCTTCCTTAATTGCATCCTTTAATTTGCCTTTGTGCCATGAGGGAACTTGGCAGCCAAGCTCCACGTTATCAGAAAATCATCCTTGGCCAACACGTCCTGGCATTTACCCTTTTGGAACCACAGTAATGCTGAAGAGTACGATTTCCACAAAAACAAACCCAGGTGTTTAAGATATCATTTGAGTTAGTTGCTTTGACAATTGAAGGAAAAGTTAAGAAGCCAGAGCTGAAGTAGATTGATAAAGCTTGTGAAGAGCACCTTCAGTATGTTCTGCCAATCTCTGAATGGCAGCCATTAATCAGAGCTTTCACCAGGTCTAATACTCCTCCGTTAGTAGGCAATACTACATGCTGAAACAGAAATATCATTAGAGACTCTCCTGGTATGACCAGAGTTTATCATTCCAGTCTCAGAAATCTGCACAAAGAATGATGGGAAGTTAATTCATGCAGGGCTGGTGCCAAGTAAAGATGCTTTCTTAGTGAGAAGGGGAGAAAGTGCTGATGATGAGCCCTGGATCCTCTTGATTTATCCTTGTTTGTGACCTGAGCTAGCAGCTTTTCTAGCAGAGTTATTTCTGAGTGATGGAAATACACTTCTTGAGGTCAAGTGAAGCCAGTTTACCTTCTCCAGTTTAAGTATCATTCCATATGTGCATTCATGTCTAGTATGCTTCTGACAGAATGAAATGTCAGCCTTGCTGAAAGTAAGCAAGTCTTGAGAAGTACACAGATGCCAGTGATAACAGATCCCCAAGGGAATGATTTGCAGTTTCATAAGACAAAACTGTGTATTAACGACATCAAGAAAAATGAGGTTTTTTCTCCCTATAGTCAGGGCCAATTCATAGTTTTTCTTGTTTAAAATCAAGATTTTCACAGAAAATGGATTCACAGAAATATTATTGACAACAGCTTCTGACACTGGTTAGTCAGCCCTTCCTCCTGTCCCATCCTATTCCACAAGGGATTCTATCATTAGGTTGTAGTGAAAAGACATAACCTGCCTTAGTATTTAAAGCAACACAAAACACAACTTAAGATTTCTAAGGTACTGTATAATCTTCAACCTTCACAGAGATGCTAGTACTGGACCTTCCAGTTCTGCCTTGTTGTCACAAATCATTACAGAGAGGCCTGCTCCATGGGGCACTAGACAATACAGGATTATTTACTAGAAGGCCAGTAGAGTTAAGACTGAGGTTGGTCTAATGAGACCTTTAAGGACAGTTCCAAAGTTGGAGTTTCACCTTAGTTTTCACTAGCACGTTTAGGATTGGGACTAAATGTATCTAGGATTAGTCTGTGTCCAGGTAGAAGGGGAACCAGCAGTTTTAGAATTGCCTCCTCCCTGGAGGCAAGTGACCAACATTTCTATAGAGATAAAATTCCATCTTGCATACATGAAACAGATGAACATCTACCATACCTTCACATGTTCAAAAGGCAGACCTCTTCCCTTCCCCCCTTGTCCATCCTTACGAATGATTACAGTGGAAATTAGCTGGGATAAAACAGAATTCACAGTAACTTAGAAAGCAAGTCTACCTAGGCTCCCAGCATAGTCAGAGGGAAAATAAAGCTTCTCCAGAAGGGGATTCCAAGCATGAGTCAAACTTAGATGGTCTGAATGCCTCTCTACAGGAACATCCCTTGATTAGAAGCACATCTACATTAAGTGCCCAAATTTAGACCATATGAATCTCTCTCAAGATCTGGTATAAATAAGCAATTTCAATTAAAGAAACTCCCCAACACTACAAAACCTGAAACACCAGATRTGAAACAGCCATCTGGTAAAATTTTACTCATTTTAACAAGATTATTTCAGTGCTCTGAAAATTTTAAACTGAAGTTTTCAGAACTATAGGTTAACTGTCTTGGTGGTGGAACACTAAGTCAAATGGATACTGTTCCTAGGCTCAAAATGACAACTAGAGGTTATAATTTATTGCATCTTGCGCCACTCAACTTAGTGATCACTGAATCAATTGAACAGCTGATGGTAAATATCTTTCTTAAATGCATGAAACCTTAATGCAGATAGGGCCTAGTTTTCAGATATTAAACAGCTGCATTTTCATTGTTCATACATCTATCAAAGATGTGAGATCGGATACACAATGCACCATGACGAGGTAAAGAGAGGGGTATGAAGCTGTCAATATACCTGTCAATATACTTGTATGTAAAAAGTCTGCCTACATTTTAAGAAAACCCTTAAGAAGGACTATTTAAACCACAAAAATATTGTCAGCATTCACTCCTGCTTCTTAGCCATTGTAGTAAGTTTCATGTTGTTAAGCAAACCTTGATTTAGGAATATTCTCAACTTACTCTCATGTTCCAATGCAAATAATTACAGTATTGATGTATTTTTCATTCTGTTTAATCCAACTCATTCCTATTGCAACATTTTTTTGTTCTGTCAGATTAATCATGAAACACTAATTTGTCTGGATCTCCTCCTTTTTGCCAAAATGTACCCATTTGTATCTCTTCCTTTCATTTTCTTCATAGTTCTCAGACCCATCTACCCTTTCTCCAAACACRCTCCTCTATCCCACATAAATGGATAACAACCATCTTCTCCACTGGATCTTTCAATCTGATCACTAACATAAACATGATGAAACTTTACTGAGGTTCTAAGTTTGTCACTTAATAAAACCTCAGTAAGACACCTGTCATTATTCATCTAGCACTACACTACTGTCTCCACTATGCATGAAAAAAATAGTTCAAACAGGTAGATTACTTTCACAGCAGGAAAGTTTTCACAAGGGAAATTAAGAAACTTCTTTTTCCCCAACAGAATTAACAGCTACTGTTTTGGTCCCCTATCCTTCTCATATCACACGAGCAGAGCCAAAAAGACACATTACATTATCCTCTGCTATCCCACAAACACAAACTCTCCCTGGAAAGCAGTAACACTGTCAGGAATTTTTTGCTTGTTTGTTTCAGTAGGGGTATTTTGTTTTTCAGCCACACACTTTTGGACAGCTTGGTCAGACAAAGTTGCATTCTCACTCTCCAGTGGGCCAGCCAACAAGGGGAAGGAGCAAGTGGGGAAAAATAAACTTTAATCCACACTGATCCAATTGCTAGTAACAAAGAACTAGTAGAAAATGGCTCCTCATCTCATCTTACTGTCAAAACTAAGTGACAAGGCAGCAAAATACTGTCATATAATCTTTTTCTGATTTCTCAACCTAGAGAAAAGATTAGGTTTGTCTACATACTGCAGAGCTGAATGGGATATTCCTTTGCCTTGTGCTAAAAGTTGACTCTTATCATGCAAAAGCAGAACATTGGGGTGGAGGGAACCATTACAGAGCTATCACCTAGAGTAAAAATACCACATTATTATATATGATGGTAGAGGAAAGGGGCTCCTGTCCACTACACACAATAGTATGCACAGCCTAGCATACCAAAATTTTCTGGCTGTATCACCTTCAGCTTCTTCTAATCTACTGTTTATATTCCTAATTTATTTAGCAGAGAGCACACAATAAAAAAAACATTCTGACTTGAAAGGCCAAAGTCAACAATGACAGAACAGCAAGGAAAGCAAGCTTACGTCACAGCACCACCACAATAGTTAACAACCCAAATCCCCCCACCCTGACATTTCATGTCGATAGCTGTATCAGCAACCTCCTGCTCCCTCCCCCAGTCCGGATTTTTTTTTCTTTAAGAAGAGAAATTACCAAAAAAATATGTGTGTGTGTGTGTGTGTGTGTGTATATATATATATATATATATATATATATATATCTCCTGTGACGGTCTCTTGTATCATGCAGCTTACAGTTCACTCTAAGTCATTTGCCTGTGCATGATGCTACTCCATAAGCCTGGCACACAAGAACAGATATCTATTAGCTAATGAACCTCAATCCTGCTGTGAACAGTTCACAGTCATTAAGTGGGGAGCAAGGGGAGCTCAGTTTACTCCGTGAGTATTGAGAGCATACAGGAAGAAATACGGAAGGGAGCAGGCTGGAAGACCAGGATCCCTACTGTGGGAAACAAAAGAAGTTGGTTCTGCTGTCTGTGGTACAGCAGGATGCATCTCTGACTTGATAGATGATTGATAGCTTCACATTTAACTTTCATATAACTCTTCCCCAGCTAAAACAATATAGAATTTTAGTGACTAGATACCTGCCCTTCTTTTCTTTATTTAGTTACTACAGTTCTAGGTAGATGACAAAATGGCAGTGCTACTGACCAGTGATAAAGTAACATCCTTTAAGTCATGTTTTCTATGAAGTTAGAGTTGTATTTTGAAGCTTTCCTCTTCATCAATGCTTGATAACTGTTTGAAAGACACCTACCATTAACTGTGCTTCTAACACGTGCTTGGGTGGATTGTGGTGCTTTGAAAGAGGCTGAGAGAACTGAAGAAAGTATCAGAAACTTATTTGCCAGAAACTTAAGAAAACTGATTAAAAAGATACCTCAAATAAGATTATTCTAAAGCTTGAATATGCCCAAATGCCTATAATAAAGTAATTACTAGAATTAAAAAAAAAAAGCTCTCTCCAAAGTCAGGTAGGTTGTGGTGATAAACTCACCCTCCCATCATCAATACATGAAATTAGTATCATTCTCTTTCTCTGAAGGCACAGTTCACAGTACATAGAGATGACAGCTGTCAGGGAGCAGCAAGAGGAGACTACTCCCCACAGTAAGGTGAGGTGGGAGGCAAGGCCACAGCACCCTCACCCACCAGTGTGCACTCCCACAGCATCTGAAGAAGGTGGCCAGAGTCAAGTGGTGATAACTGGGTCCACTGACAGTCCCAGATAAGGCAAGCAATGAACCAGGCCCAGGATCCAGCCTGGAAGTCCAGTCAAGAGTAGCAGGAGATGGGGGCCAGAGACAGGTACACTTACAACATAGCTCAGGAAAGGACTAGGAGCCCAAGCCTGAGCTTAAATGGAGCTCCTGGACCCATGGGCAGAGGAGGTCGGCAGAGGCCCCAAGTGAGGCCAGTCAGAGACATTAAAGACCATTAGTACACTCAGCACCCTGACTGCAAACTACCAAAACTCATACCCTGCAAACAACATTGCTGTGCCAGCAAAACCCCTGGTGGGAACAATTATGCTACTGTTAACCAGACGCCACTTAGAGAATTGGTATTACAGTGCCAGAGGTAACGCCTGTATGGCGCACACTGCATCTCCTCTAGAGACTCTGCTGACCTAAACACAGCAACTTGATGATGTAGAGTTGACAAGGCCTGAAAAATCTGGCAGTGAATACTTGTAAGTGCCAGTGCACTTCAGTAGCTCTATTTTAGTCTTTGGTGACATTAGCACTCACATGGGTTGAATGTTTTGCCACCCAAGATTTTGAAAGAAAATACACTCAGGTAGAAGGAAAACGGTTGTGTCAAAACATGGACAGAACTCCAGCAAAAAGATGTGCCTGCAGGCACGTACTGCTTACACCCACCCTCAAGAGCCCTATTCATTATTTTGTGTAGTACTCTGTCTCATTATAGCCACCATCACATGCCTACACAGTCCAAGAGCTAGGTGGCAGCAACAGTGATGGGTGGGTGAGGGTGACACAAAGAAGGATTGTAAATGGGAGCAATATGTCATTTTTGTTATTTTATTTGTTGCAGAAATGTTTAATTCTAACATCTAAGTCATTAAATAGCCATCCAATTACTTGTACAGACTTAAGTTTCTTCC
Source organism: Apteryx rowi (assembly GCF_003343035.1). Classification (NCBI taxonomy): domain Eukaryota; kingdom Metazoa; phylum Chordata; class Aves; order Apterygiformes; family Apterygidae; genus Apteryx; species Apteryx rowi. Next base: position 50,360 of record NW_020450746.1, read on the forward strand.
CCAGTCTCCCAAATTCTTATGTGGACTCATATGAGATTTTCCCTTACTCGCACTGCTTAGCCATACCTATTCTTATTTTGTTTATGTTGAAAAGAAATGAGAAGACCACTACTTTAAGAACCCAAAGAATGAAAAATGACAGAGGAACTCAGACCCACATGAAATGGCACTACTGTGCCTAACTTGATGTAATTTCATTTTTTTCCTTTCTCGAAATAGTGTCACACATTTTTGCAGCAGTTGTGTGTTGAAAATATCCTTTGGCAGATCATTTCAGATGAACTCAACCACCTTTGGATACAACAGCCTCGTAACAGATTTGTTTCCCCATAGGCCTTTGCTCAGCTATGCACATCTCCCTCACTGTTATTGTATGATCACTGCTTTCAACAACCATAAGGTCAACAGGCAGCTACAAAGAGGGGAGCTAATGCTGATCATGCAGCAGTTGGACTGTGAAAGATCACTGCTACAGTTGAACATTCATTGTGGATATGACCACTGGGCACGTTTTATTTCTTCCTCCATCCTGGAAGCAAATCAGCTTACTGTGGCTTGACTTACCAAAGGGCAAAATAACAAAAGCTTTGTCCAATAGTAGACAAGCATCAGCCCATTCACTTCCTCCTCTTAGATAATTCAAGTACTGTAAGGAGATGTATCAGATATCGAGTCCATCAAAGCCCAGGTACAAGAGCTTTACAGAAATAAAAGAACAGAGTAAAATCTTTACAGAAACCAGTTTGAGATTAAGTGAACAACAAGACCAGGGCTTCAATTCTACTGCAGTGGGGACAGGGACGGGGCTTGCCAGTTTTTTTGTAGGTTTTTTTTTTTTGGGGGGGGGGGGTAGTTAATTAGTAATCCCTATTGGAAGTAGTGCACTGGCATACCATCTTCAGGACAGAACTACATTTGGGGAAATTATATCAGAAACTCACTCCAAAATAAAATCTTGTGTTGTACTGGTTTGCCAAAATCTAATCGCAACTTTAGCTCTACCTTCCAGCAGCCAGCCTGCCTAGCTTTGCTTCAAAAGTATCCAGGTAATGAGCAATCTGCTCTTGATCCTGCATTCAAAGTACTTAAAGTGATTAACAGATCTGCACATGGACTGAGTCTGGGCTTCCCACTGTATATTATGCATGCAGCCTTTACCTACCTACTGTTGGGTACTCTGCTGTTCCTTTCAGTAGGATTGGGTCTTTATTCTACTATTTGTTTGTGGTGCAGAAGGCTAAGGGTTGCATAAGATCCCGTAGAGCACAGAACTGATAAGACTCTCTCAAAAATTCCACATATTAAAAGGAGAAACAAAGAATACAAATATTGTCTCTAGTAACAAGCATATATTTCTCCCTCTTTTATTACTAACCATGCAGCAACATCACTGATATTAAAAAAAAAAAAATACATCTTGAAGCAAAAGCATTTTAATTATTGGGTATGTGAGGGATCAGCAAAGCCGTAAAGCTGGCTGACTGCCCTCTTCTATCAACCTGGAGGATGTGATGGATGTGACAGCACAGCAGTTCCTGGATTTTAAGCTGTGCAATACAGTAACTCTACAGAGCTAATGCAAAATGGGGGAGGGGAAAGGGAAGGCTTCCAGAGCCATGATATATTTAGAATCGATCCTTTCACCTAGCCAAGCTGAAAAAAGACTTATCACTTTAGTGATCTGGTACAAAACACTTTGAATGCTCTTGGAGAACATTTAAGTCAGTTTCCTGGAAAAATGGAGCTGTTCAGCTCTGGTTTCAGATTAAATCCGAGCAAACTGCCTGCACTGGGACAACCTTCTTGCTCAGGTGTGGATTCTTTCACTCTTCATTATCAGTTAAATGCTCCAAGGAAAAAAAAAAAAAATTAAATCTGTACCCAACTCAGTGCTTTGCCAAATCATACCAGTTTGAAGGTTTGTAAGAAATCAAGTATAAAAACAGTATCGGGCAAAAACAAAAGATGGAGTGGGGAAAGTAGAATCACATGAACGGCATTTATATTAATTGTCGCTCAAGAGACCTTCTGAAAATTAATTCAATAATGATGCTGGCTCAGTGGGAGCCATTTCCAGACATGAAGTCAAAGCAAAACAATTCTGTGCTACTTTTTTCATCCTGAGTTTCAATTAAGACATCTCTATGAAATAGTTAATAACATCAAGTTCCACTCTTTTCTTGAACAGACTGGTAGAAGAAAAGGAAGACTAAAAGCCTCCAAAGGCAGCAGCACAAACCAGACAAAACCAGACTTAAAAAAAAAAAATCAGTTAGATTTTAGCACAAACATTAAGAAAAATCAGCAGAGATGTAGTTATGTAGATCAAATAGCCAGCTGATAAAAAAGGGCAGCCCAGCACTGCCCATCAGATTCCATACAAGATAGCAGAAAGCTGTTAACTTTTTCTTTTGATGTGTTAAGATTTCTGTTAGCTCCCTGAACCAGCTTTGTGATCAGAAAAGTATAAGTGACTAAAAGTACCCGATTAAACATGAAGAATATGCCCCAGCTACCAGATGACCATAACCATATCAAAGCCACACAGTATGTGACTGATTACTTCAAAGACAAAAATCAAATCAGTAAATCCAAAGGCAAGATAAACAGCACTCCAACAAGTAGTGCTAGGCATGTCAAGTTCTATTAATAATCAAAATTATGGAAGTTGTCTTATTTCCAGGATCTTTCACAATGCAGAGTCATAGGCCACTAAAGACTGGTCTCTCTACTGTCTTTTCATAACCACATGCTCACAGAGGAGAAACAACAGGAAATCCTGTAATACAAGGAAGGTGGGGCAGATGGATGACATGGCCTTGTTCACATGCATCCCCCACTGTGCTTATAGAGACCATCTTTAAAGCAGTTAACCACTTCCTTATAGTCTCCCAGAAACACTGCAGGAATCCCCAGCTTAAGCACAAGAAGTGTTGTGATAAGCAAAAATCTAAATGGCAGGAATATTTCCCTACAAAATACATACTAGCTCCATCCTGCCAACTGGCATAACATTTGCTACACATCTGAACAATAAGTCTAGAAGTCAGCAAGGCTGAAGCCATGCTCATGTTTTAATGAAGGTCTGCACTTACACGTACAGCAAATCTGGTAATATTTCTCAACAGCCAAGACAAACTCCAAAAGTCTATCTGATGAAACATCAGAGCAAGATGTTGCACAATGAACTAGGAGCCTGGCTTGCAGGGCTGAAAACCGCCCAGGACTGAAGTAGTAAACTGTTCAAAGCACATACAGGATTTCAGAGATTATCTGAAATCCACATACGCATTAGCTAAAGATTTTTTGGCTTTGTTTTTAAACAACAACTGGTGTTATAAAAATGCCTAAGTAATACAACAAAACTTTYAGAAGGGAGGGGGAAGGGTTGTTTGTGGCAATCATGTAAAGAGCTTATGGGAAGGCTATCTATCCCTGGCTACTTCTTTTTGGAAGAGAAGAGACAACAATCTTGCACCACGCTACTATTATCACCATAATGACTATTCTACAGGCTGGGACCAGAAGATTTGCTATTAGGTGAGTCCTCTTCTCCCTGATCTTAACAGACACACTGACAAAACCAAAAAACATAATTATAATCCTGACACATGGTAATAGGTTCTCTTCTTAGCACATGAGTTTTCCATTACTTCTTTCCTGTCTTTGCCTCCTATCTGGAAAAAGCTCAGGTCAGCAAGGCAGGTGGAATAGTTTTCCATTAGCACTCTGACCATTAAGAAGCTGTTGTCAAGTATCCCGGGCTACTTTGGCAAGCTTTCTGAAAACAAAGTCACACCAGTCTAACTGAAACTATGCTAAAATCAGAAAGTAAATATGGTCCAAAAAGCAGCTGCCTAAATCAGGTGCTATAGTCTGTGATCCTCCCAACAACTTAAGGCTTGTCCTCATCTTTTCCTCATCCTCACGAAGGAACATGCAGAATCTTTAGAATGAGATACTACTGAAAATTAAGGAATCATCTTGGGTGATGAATCATCACTTCAAAGAGCAAGATTGCACTTAACTTTTGATGCTTCAAGAGTTTGTCTGCTTGCTTTGGACATGTTGAAATTCTGAAAGGAATTGTTTGATGAGAAAGCAAAAATGAAGCTGCTGGCAGAAGTCTCTTGAAATTCAGATTAAGTTTATTGATGTGGGAGCAACACAAAACAAATGCAGTTGAAAAAGTTATTCTAACTTCCTGAAAATGCCACAACAAGGCTGTTCTCACTGCTGACTTACTGGATGGAAATTTCAGAAGGAAAAAAAAAAACAAACGGGTTTATCAGAGCTCTGGCACAGATGGTCAGATAGTGAAGTCATTGGTGCAGCACATAAATGCCTACATACATTTCCCACATGATGGTGGTCAAGTCTGTTGGTATCTGCTCTTCTATTCCATATATGCAATTTGGAGAAAGTGCTCACTGTCACAACACTTGATTATCTTTTTCTTGGGAGGAACAAGAACCCTGCAGAAAAAATATATGCAGTGGCATAAAAAGGATACTAGCTAGACTAAAAAAGTAATATACACAATTTTACTACTTAAATATGAAAGGAATTCTTTTCACTCTTGCCTAGAAAAATAAGGGATTCCATTCATGACACTGCCTTGCTGCTAAATTGGGAGGGGAGGGGGGGGAAGGGGCAGGCAGAGGGGTTCAAAGCATTTTTGTGAATATCAAAGTTATTTCAAAAAGTCTTTCCAATTTTGGCTTGTAATCCACTGTGAACCCATCAATTAACTAAAACAAACCACTTCCAAAATGAAAATAAACCTCCTGCAAGTCACAGAAATCTACTATCACTTACTCAGAATAATAATACCGCAATATGAAAGCATCTGTCAAGTCTCTTAGACAGGAAAGTAGTTGCACTAATTTAGACAAGCTAAGAACAAACACAGTCAAAGCAAACTGTCTCCCTACTACTGTGAATTCCCAATATTTCAACACTTAAAAGTTAGCATCGCCTTCAAGTATAATTCCTTAGAGCCATTTACCTCTTCTGAGCTAATAACACATGAAATTAAAATGTTTTATTGCATTCTGTTCAACAAAAAGCCATATCATCACTGATATGAATTTCATCCTCATATTACTGCATAAGAAGGCATGGTTCTTTGGTTTTTGTCAATCACCACGAGTGACCAGAATATACACAAAAATGCTAATGCTCTGGGGAGCTAACAAAGAAAGGAACAAAGAAACTAGTACTAGGATTTGTGCACCATTAGCAATATGGTATAGCAAATCCATAGTACCAGATAATTGCTTAAGGGCAGAATCTGAAAAAAATCAGCTTTAATCACCTTGTGGAAAATATTCAGGCTATCTGAAAGGCTGGATTTCTACTGTACACACTTTTTTCTACATCTTAAAAAACAAGATTTGACTGATTAGCTCTCCTTGAACTGTGCCTGTGAACATCTGCATAAGATCAACCTTCCAGCAGTTGTCCAGAAAAATCACTTTCTCATCACTGTCCTCCTGCAGGCAAGGAAGCACACAGCTAAGGCCAGATCAAATAATTCACAGTGTAAAGAATCTAGATGCCATCCAAATAGTTTCACTCTACTTTATATGAGGTATTACTCATTATTTAATTGCACTGACAAAGGTAATCTGTTGTGATAGAAGGTGCAACACTGGAGAGTTAGTCAGCAAATTACTTTAATGTACTAGAAGTGGCAATTGCAGTGCAGATTTCCAAACTGTTCTGCCAAGGTACTCTAACCAGACCCTGAAAGAACTCTCTCTTCTGTGACACTGCCAGAGAGAGCAAGAAGTTTATATTAAGTACTTATACGTCTCTGATGAGACCAGCAGGAAGATGGTCAATTATGAATGAATTAGGACCTGAATACTGGAACAGGGAATGCCATCACTACTGCATATTATCAAGACTGATATGTAACATTCAAGTCCTGTTGTCCTTGGGTTGGATTTGAACTAGTTACATGGAATCCTTGCTTCTAAATTCTGCCCGTACTTTAAAAATGTATGTATCAAGGAATATTGGAAGTTCTAGGAACAACTGTCCAGAAACCATACAAAGCCAGTTATATTAGTGCCTTTATGAAAGGAAAAAGGCTTACCAACAGCATAAAAGAAATAAAGAGTAGCAGAGTTAGGAGGTCTTTAGAAAGCTTGAGCTTTGAATCTCAGGATACTACAGACTTAGCTTTGTGCTCCAAAAAGGAGAGGTGAACATTTTCAAAGAACTAGAAGGGAAGAACTACTGACCTGGTTGTATTTGAACTGTTCAGTTTTATTTTTAAGCTCTGTCCTTATCTCATTCTTTGACACTAGCCATGTCACTTTGCTCCTAATCTTCTGTGCCACTTTGTGGAAAACACACATAGTGACTTTTAGAAAGCACTTTGGCATGAACACCTTCTGCAAAACCTTTTAGTGTAGTGCAAAGAATAACCATATTTTGCTGACTGGTCAAAAAAGGGCAAAGATTCTTTTGCTAGTTCTCTGCAGCATTAGTTACTTGGCATTACTCCTACAGCAATCCTGGCATAATTAATGCTGACAAAAAAACAGAGAAATAAACAGGAATAGCTGCATTACTTACAATATTTCACTAAAACTAAGATGAAAACCTTTTCCTCCTCAGCATGACACACCAAAAACCTTCCTGTGGCCAGAAGTGAGATTTAAAAAAAATAATAATAAAAAAGAGAAAGAGAAAAAGAAAGAGAGAGAGAGAGAAAAACTCCAAGGGCTGTTCTACACTACATGGTGATGTTGATCTCAGCAGACGTTCCTAGTTGCTTCTTTCTGCAGCTCACATTTAGATTATTCAGCAACCTCCATGTTGGGAGAAGTCTATAAATGATTACATAACACACACTCAGCGGGGCACCAACATGCAGCTGAAGAGGCGAAGGGTGGCAATATCACCAGATGAAGAGAAGAAAAAGCCAGAGATTATTCTGTCAATATGATTAATTTCTTATATAGCATAAAATCTGAGTCTCTTGAATCAAATGCAATACAAAGAAGAAATATCTGCTTACACAACAGAGCAAAATTGCTTTTCTTGGTGTTTCTGAGACCTATTGGGTTATCCTCCTTCTCTTATGTAGTTATATGACCGACTTACAAGTTGATAACACCAGAGGGACTTGCACATCCAATTGAAGGATCCATTGTAAAACCCACCTACCAGACTTAAGTTGACTGCCAACTGAATTGAAATTCAGCAGAAGAATTTCAGATTCTAAAAAATAGATCATAGGCTCATCAAATTCACAGATGTGCAATTTATTGTGTAAAGATCCGTATATGCTCATTTTCTGGTAACATCCACAAAGCAATGAAAACAAGCAGCTCACAAAACCTCTGAGGTCTACAATTAAAATCTGCTCCAAATTAACACGGTACCTAAAACTTACAAGGCACTTTCTATACTATTAATGCATTAGCATTAGATTTAAGAAAGCTAAGTGAAAGAAAATGAGAGGAAAAAGTGAAGGAAAATGGAGGAACAAAAGTAAGATGCACACCTTTTTGGTTAAATGAAGGAAAACAGACAATTGCTTTAGAGGGTGCTTCTTACTAGGAAAATCTCAAGGAATAGACATCTCCTGAAATCTTCAAATAATCCACTCAAGTTCAGTCTCTGTACAAAATGAAGTTACCTTTCTAAAGCAATCAAAGCCTTGTGTGCTTTTATTATGCCATCCAAAATTTGGAGAACTATTCAGAGATGGTTTTTCTGGCACCTATTAGTCGAGTCCACAGACTAAGCTGCAATAGTTTAGATTAAAAAGGGGTTTTCAAATCCTTACATAAATATCATTGGGTAAGTTTTCAGACTTGCACTAAGGTGTCCATTTAACTTACATTCTCAACAGCAAAATAACCCCAAGACATTCTGGGAAGATTCAGTACAGTGTCCTCATGTATACAGTTATTTGCCTAAAAATAGGAGGACATCTCAAAACAAGGCATTCTATGATTTTCTACTATTATTCTAGTAATGGAAAATTTGATTTTAAATATAAGGCAACCTTATTCTTCCTCATTCCCCCATCTTGTTCCCTAACTCCCAAAATGATTCTTCCTTAAGCGTTGTTCCTGCATCCTCAGATGGATAGTGCAGGTCTCAGCTACCAGCTGGTTCTTGAAGACAAAATGAGATGTATGAGAATCACTGCCTGTTATTAAACCTAGGCAGTATCAATCAGTAGATCAACATGGCTGATGCTCCCATGACTGTTCTATAGTACTTGCAGATGTTTAATAAAGGAGAAAAGCATGTCTGCAACAATCTTGCCCCAGTTCTTGCAAGCAAAAGCTGTTGCTTCTCCAGAGACACATCACTGTTCATCAGTTGGTGGGTGGTAACTTAGGCAAAGAACATGCTACAAGCTTGTAATTCTATAGTCACAAATAAGCTAATACTAACCAGCTCTCAACTATCCAAAGTAATGGAGAAACCCAAGTACATCAAAAAAAAAAAAGAAAGCACAGAAAATACAAGCCATGTATAAATCAGGATGCAATAACATACTTAGTTCACTCACTTTTGCAAAACTTGCAGAAAGCATTTTACAGAAAACAGGGCAGAAAAATGTCCAAGACATGCATTAGGTACAGTGAAAGAGAGACATGAGCACCACAGGGTATTCAGGAAAGATGCAATTTGGGCAGCCCAAAGCTGTTATTCTAGAGATAACCATGAGTTAAGTCTAGCTACATATACAGGCAATATACACTTTTGGGGCAATCCCCACACACACACACAAAAGACCCACCTTTGTCATAATCTAATAGTTATGATAATCGTTTTATAAATACACCCAGAAGAGAACATTTTCAAGTGGTTTTTTTTTCCAGAAATTTCTCATTCACCACATGACATACAATTCTTCATTCTGTGCTAACAAACTAAAGAAGTAAACAGCAGCTGCAATATGTCAAGTCCACACCTGAGGCTATTAATTTATCTTATTTCAAAGCAGACTTACAAAACAGCAAGTTTCACTTAAAATGATCTAAAGTCCTTCTCTCTAATATTAGCCCCCACATTTATCTCATTTCCCAACTGCATTACTGCTTTCTGCAGACTTTGCTGGGCTGGAAGAAAAGTTTCCTATACGCGATATTTCTGTACTGGACCTGATGGTATCTTTGGTCCAGACAACCGTATAAATCTGTCTCTCCACTCCAAACATAGGACAACTTAGAATTCTTCTACCTTAACCTTTCACAGGCATTCCCACTCATTCTTCCTCTTCCTTTCCTATTACTTTCTTCCAAAATGAAGAATATTCTAGTAATATATCTAGCATACCCCTCAGCTTCTCATTGACAATTTACAGAGCAGCGCAAGTTATGTACCACTGATTTACGGTGACAAGAGACATTTACTCTTGCTGCTAACAGTACAGATGTTTTCTAGCATCCATAACGGGGTTTGGTCAGTGACATTTTGCATCAGTGTCCCTCTAGGTCGGCTCGAACTCTAGTTGATATGTTTCCCTTTTTTACAACCAGTAGTCTCTAGCCTCTGAATAAAACAAACAGTGAAATACCAGGAGTTAATTTATTGTTATTTTAGAAATAGCTTGTATTCTAAACTCAAAAATGTTCAGATAGCATCAAGAAATAAAGTCTTAGCAGCCTGTTTATGAAATCAGTAAGTAAATGCTTTCTTAGACAAGGGGAAAAGGCCCAATAGTTAAGAGCGTTTTACTTTTTATTCACAAATTAAGTTAAAGTTATCCATTAATCAATTCACTTATCACCATTTATCAATATGCCCATAAATATACTGCCATCTGTAAGGGAAGGGGAAAGTTTAGGTATTAGGAAACTTCTAAAGCCACTTCCTTTTTTAAACAGCAAAAAAAATGAAACCTGAATAGCCTAAGAATAGTAGTACAGAAGTTACACTGAAAACTCCCACAATTTCTATCTTCAAACTCATTAACAAGAATTCATAATACATTGCTTCCCTCCCACAACAAAATTCAACTATGCAAATTCACTGCCACAAGACTCGAGCCAACAGGATGTAGGGAGGTTCTACAAGGATTGAAAATGCATAGAAATATGAAGCATTGTAACAGTTAATTTCGGCTCTACAGGACCTCTTTAAGAGACAATAACTCGCATCCATCCATCAGACCTCTTTGCTAGATGTTAACTGCCCTCAAAGCAAAAGAGAACATGTGTCTGCATCTCAGCCACCCAATTCATAGCACTTCTTACTAATTCAAACCGTAAATGAGAATAAGCTTGTACAAACACACCTACACACCTAACTAAACCACTGAAGCTAACATAAAGTACATGTTTGCTCCTGACATCTAGGCAGAGATGAGCAGAAAGAAAGACCAAACAGCTGCATGCATACATCAGGAAGAAAGATAATGACCTTAAAACCACTGCAGCAATTTGCTCCCACACCCATAAATAACGGTTCTAAATATGCCATTGAATTCAAAGCAGTTTCAGTTTGGGAAAATACATATACTACAGAAAACACTGAAATTGTAGAGGACATTGGTATTAGTGTTACAGAAGTATTTGGCACTATTTCCAGAATCATAAGTACCAAAGCTTTAGTCTCCATGGTCTAATGGGCCAGCTGCATCCCATGTAAAGCACCATAAATACCAGCTCAAGATCTGGGTCTTCAAGAAAACCTACTGGGACAACGCTTCATTGGCACCTGAACTAATGTTTTTGTCAACACCAACTCTGTGAGGGCTAGGGAGAAGATTCAGTTTGGCAGAGATAGGGTAACTTTTCCCACAAGGAAAACAGGCCCACATTTCTACAGCAGATTTTAGAAGTAAAATTTAAGCTGAGGAGCCTTTATCTTTCCAAAGGAGCATTTCTCCTTCCAAGCAGGGGAAGGAGGATCTGCATTTTAAATTTAACAGGACTTTCCAACATACAGGAGTCTGCTGAGATGTCAGTAAAACTGAGATACTGTACATGTATTAACTACCACAGAAGCATGGTCCAATTATAGTTGCTTTGACATCCAATCAGTTTAGTTACTTTTATATCCTGTGGTCTGTAGCACCATATTGTAGAGAACTAAACCCCTATGGGAATGGATTAGAGGATACAGTGGTTCACAGAAGTGAATTTCTAAATTTACATTATTCCCCTCTTTTCTTTGTACTCTTTCTTTCTGAAATCCTATCCCAGTACCCTGGCTATTCACTGCATAACACTTACTGTTGCTGGACTTGAGGTCACGGTGAATTATGGAAACAATTGCTTCCTCGTGCAGGTAGTTCATTCCCCTTGCAATCTGTACTGCCCAGTTCACTAGTATGTCAGGAGGTATCCTTTTACCAGACAACACTCTATTTAGTGATCCTCCACGGGCAAACTCCATGATCAAGCAGAGATTAGGTTCCTTCAAACAAACACCCCTGAGGGCGATGATGTTGGGATGCTTTAACATCGCAAAGAGCTTAGCCTCTTGGCGGACATTCTCAATGGTCTGGCTGATGTCCTCATCAGGGTCATAGCGAGCTGCCTTGACAGCAACCTCATCTCCTATCCATATAGCTCGATACACTTTTCCGAAGCCCCCTATGCCAATGATTTCCTCCAGAACAAGCTCTGAGAAGTCGATCTCCAGTACTAGGGAAAGAGGAAAAAAAGATGTAAACATTTAGCAACTATGCAACCTGTATATAAACTGAAAAAGTCCACGTTGCCCAACTTCGCCCTTGCAAAACAAGCCAACCCTTAGGAGAAGAAACAATTTTCACTCTGAAACAATACAAATGAAAGCAGCAGTCCTTCCAACAATCTTTTATTACCAAATACAGTGTGATAAAATAGAACTTGCACTATTATAAAAAACACTGTATGAAGTATTCAATGTGAATGGTGATGAATTTGACCTAAGGGTGGTGAATGATATACTTAAAAAAAGAATACCCTCATCTTAACATGCTGAAACCCTGTTAAGGATACACCCTTATTTCCTGCCATCAATGATAGGTCAAGGTTCAAAAAAAAAAGTGAGAAAGTGAGACACGTGAGACATGGGCTAATCTCCACTGACTAGTCATTAATGGGATATAGCTAAAAGCTAACAAAAATTGCATCTTATTTGCATGTCTCTGCTTATTTAGCTGACACCAGCAAGTTTTTACTCCTTTTCAAATCAAGCTTATTTTCCCACACCTCTACAAGCTTTGCAGACTTGTTCCCCACAAGAGATCTCTCACCCAATTCTGACATTACTGATGATAATGTGACAAACAGATGGATGAGACCACACACTGAGTATGCAGAGCTGGCAACAGAAAAAATATTTTTTGATCAATACACGGTACACTTTCATTACAGAAAACAACTTGGAATAACAGAATTATCATTTTGTATTCCCATGCGCTCACAATTATCCTTTATAGTTTACAGACTGGTACAGCAAACTGGTGGCTACATGGAGTTACACCATAAAAATCTGCAAATTTAGATGCCTTAATTTCAGCATATAAATTAGCATATAAATGCAACATATAAATTAACATCTGAAGCATAAGAGGTGAAAAAATAATTCTCTACAACTGTACACTAGATAGTTTATGAAGAACCTATCAACAAAAACACTCATTCAACAATGACTAATGCAGAATGGGAAACTCACCATATAATCATGAATACATGTTGACATGACTGAATTTACAGTAGTGTTAGGCCAGTGGTGAGATACTGTTGATGCTATTCTGTCTGATATTTTGGTGGTTACCAATTACTGTCATAAAGAAATTTTTAAAAATCTTAAATCCTTATGTACCAATATTTTTTTCTTTAATTGGAAAGCCACTGATACTTTTAATACTTGCCTGCAATTAATATTGCAAATCTGACATGGTCCCCTTGCTTTGGGAAACAGAGAGGAAATTAAGTCTACAAAGGACTTGCTCAATTCCAGGTATTAATTCAGAGCACAGTATTACCACACTACCCTGGTCTTGTAGTTATTGGGTTTATACACAGACCTCTTTACTGGTCTTAAAAGAAATTATGTGGGCATACAAAGCAAGAAAGCAGATTAGATTCAGCTTAATTAAAATATGTTAGTTGTTTCGATGAAAAGCCTTTCCTAAGTATAATCCTACAGTACTGAACATTGTTACAAAACTGTAGAGTTGATGTAAACCCTCTGCTGCCTACAACTGCACACTTTTTCCTTTATTAAGCTCTGTCTTCCATGAGCTTGATATTAAAAGGTCTGGCTTACTTTTGGTCAAAAAGAAGTTTGTCAAAACTACAAGTAATTGAATACATACAGGTATGGTATTATCAGCCTTCCCATGCAATACAGCCAATACGTCAGACTTCTTAGCTAGGGTCATAAGGATGCATGTGTTGTTTTTCCCTGGTGTTCCATCATCCCTCATGAACAAAAGTGTGATGGGAAGCAAGCTAGAAAACTGACCAGGAAAGTTTTCCAAAAGGAAGAAAGGTTCTTTCCCATCCAGAAGGCAAAAAGAATTTGTTACTGTGAATACATCTTTTCATTAGCACTGTGAACTTCAAGGGTTTACACATACTTTGCCTTAACTACAGAGAAGGTTTCACTCCTGCAATAATAGTTTTGATGTTTCAAATGCTGATGAGCTACCAACGACTAGAAAAGGAGTGGAGGGAAAAGAGAAGATACTGACCAGAAACAGTGAAATTTTAGAGCAAGACTATAATAACAATGATAACTACTGATATGAAACTACTGTGTTGCTGAGAACTCACAAAAGGAGATGCTCTGGTGCTTCTCTTTGATAAAGAGATCTAAACAGATCAAATAGCTGCTCCCATCCCCTTGGGTCAGGGGAATTTCAGCACCGAACCTTCCCTTAACCCGCTCCTAGCGACAGGGTCAACTAAAAGCTTGAAAACAAACAAATAGCTAAGTCACAAAGCAAGATCGCCAGGCGACCCCCCAAACTCCTGACACTCGCACGCGCCAGGGGTATTGAAGCGGGCAGCAGCGTCCTCGGACGCCCCACGGGCGCGGAAGGCCCCGACGAGGGGGAGCGCGGCGCAGCCGTGCAGCCGCGGCGGGGCGGCGCGGCGCGGTGCTGAAGGGACAGCTCCGGCCGCCGCCGCCGCCGCCGCGCCCGCGCCGCGCCGCCCCCGCCACAGCGCCTTCCGCTGCCCGCGCAGAGGCGAAGCGCGCAAGGAAGGGGAAGGCAGCCTGCGGGCAGGAAAAGAAGGAGCGGGGCGAGCAGAAAAGGCGGCCAAACACATGGAAAGAAAAGCTCTTTCCCTTCCCCTGTGCGGTCTTCTGCCTTGCTTCAGGAAATAGGCTCCTGCTGCACGCACAAAGCTGCTAGAATAACTCCAGGACACTTCTATCAGATTTATGCTTCCAGATGAAATGTAACAAGTTATTTTGCAAAGAAGGTTTTCTTTCATTTATGAGTAGGATCTCAGCTTCACCTTGAATGTGCTTGTTTCTTTAAGGCAGAATGGCCACCTCACCCACATGGGTAGTTTTCTCAGAAGAAAAAAAGCTCACTTTTGCATAAGTTTTTAGAAAGGGAACTTCGGGTTTAATCAGTTCCTTCCTTTTCACAACTTACTTACAGAGTCCATGAGGCTGCAGGTACGAGTAGTGCACAGCTACATTAGTGCACAGAAGACTTGTTTTTCTTCATCTTTCTAAACATACTAACCAATTTTCTAAACTCAAGTTTAATTTGGCAGACTTKCTGTACTGAACTGTAAAGACAATGGGAATGTTTAACAGATATTTTTTATCACCTTAGAATTTAAGAACTGAAGTATTACCATTCCTCTGGGGACTGGTAAGGAATTACAGAGCTTATAAGCCATGAACCAGTGGCCATGTTGACAATAGCAAAGTAGTTATTATTTAATCAGTATTCATTATGCCATTGATTAAGCTATTTAATTCAGCCCCTAGTGGGTAAGAGCTCACAGCACAGATGAGGGTCCTTCAGTTTGACCCAACGCTGACAGCCTTACCAGGCAATGCAGTAAGAGTACAACTTTTATCTCTCACAGTACCCCCACTGAGATAAGATTGAAGCGTATTACTTCAATGACTGAAAGACAGCATGTAGCTACTAACTATATCACTACAGCTGTGAGTGGAAGGAGAGTCTCTCAGGCTTACACTCCAACACCTTTGTCAAACAATCTCTGGAATGATAACCTCAGACTACTCACAGTAAAGTTTATTATTCTTGTATTCCAATAAGCAAGTTAACAGTAGACTGTTATTCCAAACAGCTATCAGACTAACATCACCAGCTCTAAAAGGGATTATCATTACTTGCAAAGAGCAGAGGGATTCGTCACATTAAAATTGAATATCCAATTCAACAGCAATCAACCTTACCATATGACTTAGGGTATACAACCTGTCCAAATTGCATTGTTGCTTTAAAAAAATAAAAATAAAAAAGCCCTTTAGCATATCAAAAATCTTAGAGGAGAATAAGTTCTATCCCATCATGAACATATGGTTGATGACTTCAGGGAACAGAAGCTGTGTAGTCCTGTTATGGCAGTGGAAGGGTAACACAAGGACAACGGGGAAGGTGCAACTCCACAACTGTTCCTGGACTATCAAACCACAAAAAGTGTAGTAATATAGGAGAAGCCATAATTAAGAAGATTGTCCTTGCACAATCAAAAACAGAAGGGGAGTTGGGGCTTCAGGAGTTTCTGTAGACATGGTCCTCTAGGGCAGGGAGGGCACACATTTTAACTCCCTCAAAGGCAAAATCTACTGAACATTTTCAGCATTTCCTGCATGTGCGAGAAAAAAATAATAAAAAAATCAAGACGAAAGTAGTGCTACTGCCCAACCTAGTCCTTTTGCAGTCCCAAGGGCAATACTATGAACTAGTGAGTTTTACCTAAATGCTTTCAAGCAGACATAGAATAAAGAGGGGGGAAAAAAAGCTATTAGTTTGTATTCCTTGGAGATACTATGTCTTAGATAGGACAGAACATCTTTTTACTCCTTTCTCTTTCTAGAAAAGCCTACTAGTTTGAAGATTTATCTTCACCTCTCCCCTCCCCCCTAAAAAGTCTTAACA
Organism: Apteryx rowi; assembly: GCF_003343035.1. Lineage (NCBI taxonomy): Eukaryota > Metazoa > Chordata > Aves > Apterygiformes > Apterygidae > Apteryx > Apteryx rowi. Next base: position 66,435 of record NW_020450746.1, read on the forward strand.
GTAGCAGGAAAAAGTCAGAGGGAAGAATTGAGAAATAAGATCTAGAAACAGCTATTTGAGACTGTTCCTCTTTCCACAACTGTAAATATCAGCTAAAAAACTGAAGGGACTGAAATGACTTTACTCTCTGGCTCCAACAAAGGCCTCAAAGCTGCACTAAATTTACAGAAACAAACTCCTTCATGCCTTCAATATCACACCTCACTCAAGCAACACCCAGATAAGGCCCAAATATCCAAACCTGAACGAGACTCATTCACAAATATTTTAGAGCAGGATTTGTAAGAGGATAAAGGGCTAAGAAGGAGCCTGGTGACATAAGTCAGCTGAATCCGTAAGTTAAATAATACGCTTTCTCCCCACGAGGAGAAAGGAGTGCACTGAAGGAGCACTAGCAGTGAATCAACCTTGCAGGAAGCCACAGCTTCCCATCCAGCAACCTCTCCCTAGGGATATCCTTCCAAGGAGAGCCGCCGGAGCCGCCGCCGCCCGCCCAGGAGGCCTCGGTCACCTCGCGAAGATGCATCAGCCCCCGAAAGCCAAGGGGAACCGCTGCCGGCACGAGCGCGGCGCCAGCGCCGCCGGGCCTCCGCCGAGGGAGGCGCCGGCCTGGAGGACAGCGGCGAGCGCCGGGGCCCGCCTTACACTGTATGGCGGGGGGCGGCGGGTAGCGGGCCCGCAGCTCGGGGCCGCCCCCCTGCACGCCGCTGCTCACGTAGTTGCTGGGGAAGATGCCGACGCGCTGGTCGATCTTGCCCGTCCACCAGCCCTCGTCGCCGGACACGTGCGCGTCCCGGGACAGCACCTGCACCACGTCGCCCGGCCGCAGGCTCAGCTCGTCCTCGCCGCACGCCTCGTACTCGAAGACGGCGGTCCAGAGCGGGCCGCCCGGCGGCTCCCCGCCGCCCGCGCCCTCCTGGCTGAGCGCTGTGAGGGGCTCCATGGCGAGGCCGCTCCATAGGGGGAGGCGCCCGCGGG
>NW_020450746.1:67637-79602 GCF_003343035.1 Apteryx rowi
GCGCGGCCCGCCTCCGCCTGTCGCCGCGACCGCGCATCCCGGAGCCACCTGACTCTCTGGCAGCTTCGGCGGCGGCGGGGGGGGCGGGGAGATCCCGCCCCCTCATTGCTATTGGCTGCCGCTGCCGCCCTTCAACACCTCCCTTACCTGATTGAAGGCCCTCGCCCGCTTGGCCACGCCCCCTTCCCGCCCACCCTCTCTCCCCGGAGCCTCGCACTCACCGCTAACCCCCCAATTGGCCCCCGCCCCGTCAGCTTTTGCTTCCCATTGGCCTAGAGGCGCTTGTCAGTTAGGCGCTCCCAGCGCCGCCTTCCCCGCTTCTTCCTGCCTGGGAACAGGGGGGTAGGACACTAGCCCGGAGTGAGGGTGCGGGACCTTCCTTCCCATTGGGTGAGCGGGGAGATCTTCGCCCGCCGTCAGTCGGAGGGCGGGATCAACCGAGACGCTGCTAGCCAATGGCAGCCGGCGGGCTGGGGAGGACGCACCTGCCGGGAGAGCGGGCCGCGGGGCACGTGCTGCTCCCTCCTCAAAGCCAGGGCTGAGGCCCCCGCGGCTGCTCGCCCGGCGCGGCCCGGCCGCGCAATGGCGCTGGCGGAGCCGCCTGGAGCGGAGGCTTACTCCGGAAACCGAATCGAAACGGGGTCTTGTTTTTTAGCTATTCCGGTCGTTCATGCTGTATTTCGCTGCAGGTGCTACCTAACTGCTACTAGCGAGGTTAACATGGACGTATCCCTCGTGGAAGCATTTTATTTTTCACTCTCTTACAATCAGTATAGCTTTTTGGTCCTTACAATGTGAATTCCTTCTCCTTGCCGCCACCATTTTTCAATTTGCAAAGATAACAGACCTCGTGAAAAGGATTCATTCGTATTTACAGTGATATAAAAGGGAGTTTTTCTTTCCCCTTCTCTCTCGTTTGCATTAAGGTCCTTGTTTGGTTCCCAGTGGTAAAACTGCATGTGAAAAGTCCCTGTTCATGTTTCTCTTTAACAAAGCCCACTGATTGTGAATGCGAATCCAGGTTTCCCCGACCATACATGCTCTCTTCCCAGCTACTTAAGATCCTGGGCTTCATTTTTCTTTAGTGTTCTGTAAAAACAGTTACACAGTTATACCCTCTGTAAGATTAAATTTAAAAAATCTTCCCTAGTGAGGTATTTGTTTTAAGTACAGAGTTCTTAAATTTTGTGCAGCTGGGTTTTGTCTCTGTCTCTGTATTATGTCTATCCTTACGTTAGCATTATGCCGCTGCGCTTAGGAAGCACCCGGGTCTCTGTTCTAAAAAGAGAGATGAAGATCTAAAGAAGAATGTGCTCTCTAGAAGTAGTTCACAATCCTTATTGTTTGTGAAATACTTGAATTTGCTAGTCTGTTTTCTGGGGAAACACTTTCACCCCCTGAAACTTAGTAATGAGTATTTTGGAGGACCCTGTACGGAGCTGAAAATTTTCCTTTATTTCTGACAAAAAATAAATATACCTGGCCTAGAAAGGACTGCCATATTAATCCTTATTTTACAGATGAAGAGCAAAATGTGTGTAGTTGGGATCAGAATTTACATTTTAACATGACACACTGAAGAATAAGGCATGCTGTCCCACTAGTTTTCCAATTGAACTTGTTTGACAAGTGAGCTTTAGGTTTTCCCCTGGTGTTTTCCCCATCTCCTGTTGCCAGAGTGAGGATGGATCCAAGGACGCATCCTTTCCACTATTCATTTGTTATTAAGGGTGTGCTTTCACAATAAGGCTAAGCTTATCCAGTATTAATCACTCTGATGCTGAAAGGGACTTTCCTGCCCCTTGTCACATGCTTGACCTGCTTTCCCGATTCCAGCTGTAGTGATTGCACGGCAGCAGGGTCATTTCAGCTTATTTATCCAACTAAAAGCTAAGCCACCAAGTAAAAGCAGTTAGTTTTCAATCAGCTCTAGGCTGATCTGACCTGCGCCAGGACTGTACAGGACAGGTGAGGGGGACAGCCAGTCTGCCCTTTTGGCAACAGCCCATAGTTAGATTAGCTTGTCTTGATCATGAAGCTGAGGGGTAACAAATAATTGTATTAGTAATTTTTGTAGTTCAAACAATAGATGATTGAGGTGAAATCTGAAGGACTGATGCTAATGTCCCTATTTAAAACTGCCACAGTTAGATTTCTCTCTGATTTAATTTATGGGGGAAAATGGGGTCTTTAATTCACATAATGAGGAAATATGCTTCAAAGCAAATATTATACTTAAAAAGTTGTAACACCAAAATTTTAGTAAGACTTGCAACAAAATACAGGTTTCCTGTCTTTCTGATATTTAGTACCTGTTTTGATCACTGCTATAAAATACTGAAGGATTTAAAGTCGAGAGTTGGTGGATGTAGATAGTGGAAACCATGAGAAAAAATGACTTATGCATGCATTTGAGTTGTCTACTGTTGTGGCCTAAAAACAAGACAGAACCCTGCCATCTGGTGGTCTTTATATCGTAGCACACAGCTTTACTAGCAGAGCTCTTGCTCCCCTCCTCCCTGMCCCCCCTTTTTCCCCCTTTTTTTCCCATGATGTGTTTGGCTCTACAGAAACAACATCGCTGGCCCAGGKATCCCAGAGCAGCAAGTGCCTGGAGCTGGGACAGTGTCCTGAGAGTGCTCTGGAGGGGCCAGGACAGGCTTTCCCCAATCTCACCGTCATCTCTTGGCATCTTTTACCAGCCATGTCAGAGACTGGTTTCTGGATGAAATGGGCTTTGGCCTGATTGGGAAGGCTGTTCTTGTGATCTAGGTAAACAGAAGAGTCAAAAAATGTCGAGTTGGTATTTCAGTCACTGGCAAAAGACAGAAGAAAATAGCATTAAAGAGTGTCTGCATGCAGTCTGTGAATGATCACATTTTACCATTTGCAAGATACAGAAAGAGTTTTGAAAAAGTACATGGCTTTCTGGTGAATACATGACCTACATGCTGTAGTGGAGATTTTTCTTACACATTTTCTAACAAGACTGTGTATGGTTCTGTTATTATTCAGCAAATCTCAAAGTCTCTGTCAGAATCCACACCCAGGGTTTCCCAAGGTTTGGGTACAGATTTTTGTTTAACACATTTTAAAAGGAGAGTCTAACCTGAAAAATGTGAATGATAATCTGAGTGTAGTTCAGACTTCCCCCAAACTGGAAATTTTGGACCCAGGATTTTAATTCAGGCTCATTTTTGCTTCTATGTTAGGACAACAGAAATTATTAGAGGACAGACAAAAAGGCCAGTGTATCCCAAGCCCTTGCTTTGAGAGGCCATGGAAGGAGCTCAGTTTATTCCATTTCATTATTCATATATATTTAGGATCACCATCTCAGCTTTTGCCCTGTCTTCTGTGTGATGTTTGTGCAGACTACTAAACCAATATTTTCCCTTTTAATTGACTTCTCTCTTCACTGGACCTAGTGGCTCTATAACAGCATGTTACTATGCCAGCCCATAGCTCTAAACCTACTCTAGATATCAAAATGTTGGCATTATGCTCCTAGCCTCTGTGCTCTGAGAGAGGAAAACAAAAATCTAAATGCTACAGAAAGAAGGAAAGGGAATGTCCAGAAAAAAGAAAAAGTACCAACATAGTCAAACTGCATCACTGTACTGGAACACTTCCAATTATAGCTATGATGGAAGCGTATATCTGCCAGCACAGTAAGAAAGCACAGAAGATGAAGGAGATGCTCCTTAGTACATCTGCTTAGTGCAGCTCACTCCTTTTAAATTCCATGGTAGTTTATATAGCATCTTAAATTAACCCATCACTAATGCTCTCATTTTGCTTATATACATTTCAGAGGATCTTTCTCAGATGTGTTCCACGCTTTTATCTATAGATAGAACCATATGAACCCCTCTGGAGATGTACCTTAGGCCAGCAGACAGAGTTATTTGATCAGCTGGTGATAAAATGTCCTCAAACAATGTAAGTTTTACTGACAATTTGATGCTTCTGTCACTATAGATGGCCTCTCTGCATAGCTGTAAAATGGGAGTGTGTTTTTCCCCCCACTTCAGAAAAGCATTGCCTTGCCAACGTTGCCTTAGGGTAGGTTTGTTCTTCATGTCGGGGAGAGAGGTAAGCCACTGGCAACAGAAGTTTTATGAACTGTGCTGTGCTAGCTAGGAGGGAGGCTGTGAATCTGAGTCTGTAGCATCTGAGTCAGGAAAACAGAGAGCTCTGCTCTGCTTCATAAAATATATATGCTAATCTCCCAGATGGTTATCTCTTCTTTCTTCATGGAACAGATGACCTGGGAAACAAAACAAGACTAAAAACTGTGGGTAGTGGAAATTCTGGGCCAAGTAAAATCTGGGAGCTTCCAGCAGATTTCACAGTCAGACTTACCTTTTAAATTTAGTTTGGATTTGTTTTGATAATAAAACATAGTAGTGATTACATGACTATTGTTACAGGTCTCCATACGATTTCACATGTACCACATAGCATAAGGTAGTGATGCAATTATCATCCATATAAGAAAAATAAAACAGAGAAAGATTTTCAAATGAGTTTTCTGCCTACACTAATAGATATACAGCTAACTGAAATGTTGTTTGACTTTGGTTTTGTCAAAAGTGCAATCCAAGCCACTTTTATAGGTCCTGTTTCGTTTGGCACTGGTGAGCAGCCACTCCTGCAGAGGAACATCAAAACTGCGCACTGCTATGCAAGCAACATCGTGCCACAGTTTTGTAAATGTGTAGAACAATTAATATAACTGATCTGAATAGAGGAACTGAGATTATTGCAATGCGAATGCACCCACTGCGGTTTGGCAGACACTAGAGTAAACCTTTCGGGAAATATCCCTGACATCTTTACAGCCACTGGTGGCCTTGATCTTCCTTTTTATGTTTCATGTTAAAAATGAAACAGCGGCACAATACCCATCAGTGCCATGTCCAGCATCTGGCTTGGCACTGCTTCAGCGCTCTGCTTCCTAACACACGGCCAGCAATGCCTGGGGCACCCTGGCTTTCCTTAGAGGCCTTCTGCCTAAGTAGTGACCCAGCAAAGTCTCCTCTGTTAGTCCATGGTTTTGTTTAGGTTTTAAGTTTCTCAAACAAAGAGTTTGGGCCAGTTTTCAGGTTGCCATCTTTGAATAGCTTCAGAAACACAACAAAAAAACGAAGAATCCTGCATCTGAACTCAAACCATGAAAGATAGATACAAGCTTTCTTCCTAATTCTAACCGTCCGTGAGACCTAAAACATCCATTAGAGACACCAGGGTTCATATCCAAATCACAGCTCTGTGATCCAGATCATAGCTCCACTAAATGCCCTGACATAAACACATTACAAAATTATAAAATAAAATAGAGACCATTTTCATTTGGTATAAAATAATACCTGTGTTGATTGAGGCTGATGTCTTTTTTTTCTAAGATGTATTCAGTAAGCTAACTTACTATGCAGGAAAATAAACCTCAATCTAAAATAAGATCAGATAGGTCAGTACAGTAGTAATTGTTTTTTTCCCTGTTGTCTTGAGGGAACAGGCAACATTTGCCTGCTGTCTCCTTTTATTTGCAATCACAGTTTAAACCCTTAGCAGAGTTATTAGAGAAGCCTCCTTCAAAAAATGTATGACTCTTCACTGGAAAATTTTCGGTCTTGATTTCCCTGTATAGTGCACACTCTCTGCCTAGTGACTAAGCTCAAATATGATACTGTATCAATTTAATATTTCATAAGGCTCCTGGAAGGGGATTTCCTTGTACTTGCATGGAAGTGGAGCTAATTCCGTTTGATCTTTTTGTGAGTATGGGCAGAAAGACAGATAATGTTTTTATTGTAATGCCATCTCTTAGTACTGGCAGCACCAACTCCATAGACAGCCAGGGACATCAACTCACTGAGCAAGAATACCATAGAATACCATGTTGAACTATTGCAACTATCTCAGGGAGTTTGCCTTTACATTCCAGAATTAATTTACATTATCTATTTTTTTTTCCTTCCTTAATTGGCATATGGTGGATTCTGGCTCTGCATACCATAAAGGCATTATGCAGCTCTGTGCAGCTGAAGCTTCTGTAGAATGTGAGATGAGCATGACTCATGGCATTAGCCTACACAGATCAGTGCCAGACCTCCAGACTGTTGAGTGTCTTCAACTCTAATTGGTACCTGAGTAGTTATCAAAAGATAATATTAAACAAGATTAACTTCTGACAGATACATGCCTCCTTCTTTCTCACAGTGTGGCATTTTCCCTCCAAATTATGCTGCTGAAAGGACCTGTATGTGTAAGATTCATTGGAGTATGAATGACAGGCTTTTTGCACATAAATATTCCTCAAGTGTAAGTTTTCCTGCTCCACTGGTGGTAGAATTTGGAATTTTATATCACTAAGAAGCTGAGATTCTCAGCTTCTATCCTAAAAAGTCTCACGTGATAGACTCTATTATCCTAAATGTTCATGCACAGATGAGTAATATTCTATTTTTTTGAAGTCAACTTTGGTGCTTGTATTCAAAATAAGTAGGACACTTGATTTTACAGGAAAAGGGAATTTGAAAAACAGTCACAATAAAATTTTGTACAATTCTCAGATCTTGTAATATATATTTTTCTGTAACTTCTGTCAAACTAATGGGCAACAGGATAAAGATGAGCCAGCACCCAATAGACTGAGCACTCAGTTCACTCACAGTGAACTGTTTGTCAAGCATTCACCTCCAATTCATGCCAGTAAAGCCTTTACTTTATTCCACAGCAATATTTACTCTTGTTAGATTCCACACTGCTCCTACTGAAGGCTAACAGGATTGAAGACTGCAACACAAGTTAACACCTAACTGGGATTGTAGACAGGCTTCTAGGGGAATTAAAACACTGAACCAAATGCACCTTTTTCTAATAAGCTTCAGGAAAACCTGGTGTGCTATTTGCCTGTATTATTCTGAATGCATATGTAAAATATATTATAGTGAGACCATTTCAATGGCTATGAAAAGTCACTTTTTTCACATTTTCATCATGTTATCTCAACCTTTTTGGTATAACATAGCTTCTTCATTGCCAGCAAAGAACGCGAGTAAAAGCAATGAGAAATGCTTCCTTTTTATCAAATATTAGTGTATGACTTGTTTAGCCTGCTTATTCCTAACAGAAGGTACGTGTCCTGAAACTGTGAATATTATGCCATGATTTCTTAAGTGGATAATAAAAGGAAAGGTTAACAAATTCCGCAGCTGCCCGGAGAGGAGGATCTATAATGAGGCAGGTCTCATTATCCCTATGCCACGGGAATTTCACGCAGGCTGAGGGGCCGCAGTGCCAGCCTCTGTGTAGTCCCTCTTCTCCTCCGACTCGCTCTGGAGATACAAGACATAACATGACATTTACAGCAACCTTTCCACACTTGTTTTTGGTCCTCGTTACCAGTGAGGCAGAACGGAGATCACCTAACCAGCAGGAGCTGTAGCTAATTGGCGTCGATATTCTCATCAATCTTGATTAACACAGCAACGGAATGAAACCTTCGACTTGAGGAAGGTTAAAAAAAGGAGGAAAAAAAACGCGGAGAAGAGCGCGTCGGCTCCGCGGCTGCGGGGGTGCCGTGGGGCCGCGGGGCGCCTGCCGTGTCCGGGGGCCGTGTCCGTGTCCGTGGCCGGGGCGGGGGGAGAAACCCCCCTCGGAGACCCTCCGGGCCAGCAGCACCGCACGCTCCCGTGCCTGGTATCTGCACCGCAGCAGCTGCTCATCCCCTCTCCTCCACTACTGCCTTTTCAATACAGTTTATTTTTCCATGCTGTGGTAACAATGAAGAAATTCTCGCCCAAGCTATTTTCGGCCATGCTGGAGCCACATGCTGTTTCCTCAGGGCTGAAAGCTCATTGTTTTTATTCGCTTACATGAAACAATTGTAGTCTGCATAGGACATATTTGTTTTCCAGTTCCTCAAACCATTATTACCTTTTCCTGTTCTCCTTGAGAAAACGGACCTTTGATACTCTGCCAAGTTGCATTATTTAATTTCCTGCACATTTTGGATGAAATTATGACAAAGGCAGGCACTTTTACTGGAGGGAAAAAAATCGCAGAGAGAATGTGGAAGAAAGCCTTACTCTGGAAACAAGCAAGTTGCGTAACACTGAAGGAATGAGGTAGTGTGAGTCATCTCACTCATGAGCACTTCATCTGGTAGAGTTCTCATCCCATCCAAGAGGGAGGTTGCCAGGCCCAGGCTACATCCCACAGCCAGGAAGCCCAGCCAGGGCTATAGCAGCAAATACAGAACTGTGTATATGCAGCTACTAGCATATATGAGAAACAATCTCAAGGTTACCCGTGTAGAAGCACATAAACTCTCTTTCCTGCATTTTACAGCTAATGACACCACTAAACCCAGCCTTATCTAGGAGCGCAAGGAGGTCTGGAAGATTTAGGTCCACGGATTCCCTAAACACTAGGTTCCTGCTTGGAAGACACCTTGTCATGGTCTATGTGTCATACTACTCTTCCCACACTTTTCCTTCACCTTCTGCTTCAGAACAACTCCCTTTTCCTCTGAAATCTTTTTTTTTTTTTCTTCCTTTCAGATTTAGACCTTTTAATCATCTATGGGACTTAGATGTGCCATGCCATTCCAAATTGTACTGGTGAGAAAAAAGAAATACATGCTTTGGGGATGTAATATTGTTTCTCATTCTTAAAACTGTGCAGTACGGTGAGGTAGGTGTATAATTCATTTTTGCTTAGAGTTTCAATTAGTCTTGATTCAAATGTAACTATACAGGTACTTCTAGGACTCCTGCTTTTTTCCTCTGCTCTGACTGATTCAGAGAATGTGACAGTTTCCAGGTTTATATCCACAGAGACTGAATGCCATCAAAAATATCAATAACTCTCAGCACATTTCTATCTTATTTAGGATAGCGTATGTTAGAAAGAAAGAAGAATCACCAAGAGAATAGCTCTTGCTATCTTACCAGCAGGAAGGAGAAGAGAGGTGTTATCATAAAGGATAAGTGTTCAGAAATGCACTGTCTCCTTTTCCTGTAGACTACACAAGGCCACACACACTGCCTGGACAGCCATCTCCCACAGAATTTCCTTGAAGGTCACTCTAGCTAACTGAATTTGATGGACTTTCCTGAGAAATCAGTCGCATTCTACTAAACACTTTTAGCCTGGAGATGATGTTCTTCTATTACTTCATTAAACTCAGTCCCTTGTAATTTGTTTATTGCATTTACGAGCAAATCTGACAACATTAAGCACTTGTTTCAAAGTTTATGAGAGTATGAGGTTCGTAGAACCAGGAAATGCAATTAGATAGTGAGAATAGCATCTGCCAAAAGCTCCTACCAGGCCTGCCAATCACATACAAGCCTTTTTGAGAAGATGTATGTTGTTTAGACCTGTTGCTAGGAGTAAGGCAGAAGGGAGGCTTGTGAAAAGTTGGATTATAATAAGCTCTGAACTATTTCCTTCTAAGACCCAAATCCTAGAGACCTTCTGCATAAAAAAAAAAAAATTGAGTGCAGTTTTCCTGACATCAGTGGAAGTGACAGTCATGAATAAAGATGCTTTTCAATATATAGCTTGCAAAATTAAGCACAAAGCTGTGACTAATATCTTTTTTTTCAATTTAGAATGTTGTTTGTTWTCTGTCATATACCCATTTAAAGATTTACGTTTAGTTGCATCAATACTAACAAAAGAATGAAGTAGCAGAAAGTCCTAGGGTCAAAATATTTTGGCCACCTGTGCTTAATTGTGCTGTTACCACAGCAAGAATGTTTTTCAAATGATTTGTGTAACACTCACTATTGAATTAAATCTTGGAAGTACATTTTCTACTGCAAAATAGCTTTTTGTGGTTCAAATACTGTTTGCAACAAAACCTCCTTTTTTCATGTCATGTCACATGCTGAAACAATGGCAAAAAGATAAATCACTCAAAATCTAATTTTAACTGCTGTAAATTTTATAATAGGGTCACTGATTTCTGTAAAGTTTAGAACACTTTATATAACAGATATATGCAAATAGCTTGAAGATTTCTGATGCAACCTTCACTGGCATTTCTGGGCTCTATAAGCAGAATTAAGCAAAGTGTAAATCTCTCCAAAAGGGTTGCTTGCTCCACCCTTCCTTTGTTTCAAAGTCTTTTCTGATTTTTTGCTTTTGGGGTTATTTTTAATGTTAGATTATTTCCATTGTTTATCTCCAGAAAAGTGTTTCCAGGCCATTCTGCAGTCATCGCTATTCTGGGAAGGCCTATGAAAAGATAAAGGTTATATGCTTTGCAGGCAGATGTGGTCAGAAATACATGAGTAACTGCCATCAGCATCACACTCCTGTATCTAACTCTTTTTCTCACTAACAGTTTTCTCCCTGTTCATTTTCACTGCATAGTCCATTGAAGATTTCCCAAGGGGCTGGACATATCTTTCCATGCTGAGAACTGATAAAGAATGTACCAATGAAATAAATATGCTAATGATATTAATAGGGACAATTTGCTGGAGCCAGGCCTGGAGCCAGGAGCCTAGCAGCCGCACAAGTCATCCAGGCAAGTGGCTCTCAAGAAACAGAGATCCTTCTGGGTGCCTAAAGATCCCTAAGAATCTGCCATGAGGGATTTACAAGCTGTTCTACGATGGGCGAAATCCCTTATTCCTGACCAAATGATCAGGAAGGAACTCAGCAATGGATTGCTCATTGTTGCGCATGGAGTAGATGCCAGCTTTTACTGGATTTCAATAAGAAAGAATTTCCACTTGAATCTTCAAGGATAATACGATGTTTAATCAGAATATTCAAAGACAGTGAAATAAAAGATTAGCAACTAAATCTTACATCCCTTCTGATGCTAGGAACCCCAAGATGATACTGCATCGGACGGACCTCTCAACCAGGACACAGCACGCTGTGCAGATCCCTTGGCCATAGGATATACTTAGCTAGCTAATCGTAACAGAGGAGCCTGTAGGCAGCTCCCACTTGGCACCAGTGATTACACCACCTGTGTGTCCTCATCTTTATCTAAATGTGTAGCAACATGTTCTAATGTGAACATCCTTTTGCTCAACAGTAGGAATGATAAAATTGTTTTCATCTAAGAAAATCCTGTAAGACAAAATTGCTGGTGAACCTCGCCATGGGCAGGATCTGCACAGCATGCCATGTCCTCACTGAGAGGTCCATCTGATGCTCCATCATCTTGGGGTTCCCAGCATTGGAAGGAACCATAGTTCTCCACYCAACATGGTGATTCATTATGCCACCACTGTTAATGAGGGTCATCAAGCCTTATCTGTATGACAGGCCTCACAGGGAAGGGGATAAATGTAAAAAGCGAAACACAATCTGTTCTAGAAAACAGACTGAAAACTATCAGCTAATGCAGCTGAAGGATTATTTGCACTATCTCATACATGTGCTGTCCACCTGTACTTCAGCAAACTGGGGGATATGCATTAAAAAAAAAAAAAAGCTATTGGCTGAAAAACTATGCTATTTCAGAACTTATGGTATATGTGCATGTACACATATGTGTATATACATGCATGTGTGTACTCTGTGTTCTTACTGGGTTACAGCAAAAAGCTAGCTGAAAGTAGAGGCTCCACGGAGAAACTGAGCTGAATGTGTGTGTGTGTGTGTGTGTTTGTGTATAGTCATGGATTTCCTTCACTGTAGGAGTTTCCTCCACAGTCAACTTAATATAAAATGCTGTCTTTGGAGGGTAGGTTAAAATCAGTTGCCCCTTGAATAGCTACAGCAAAATCTATTCACCCAGCAGGGGAGGAAAAAGATCTTTGCAGCTGCTGTTCTTTTTCCTAAGGAATAATTATGCCACCTCCAAGTGGCTGTCAAAAGACCCTGTCTTTAAAAGCCATATGCCCTATCTATTACATCCTTTTTAAAATAGAATCACAGAATGGTTGAGGTTGGAAGGGACCTCTGGAGATCATCTAGTCCAACC
>NW_020450746.1:81529-88728 GCF_003343035.1 Apteryx rowi
CCTTCCTTCTAGGGCCCTAACCCATGGGATTCCTCCAAGTAGGTCCCTGCAGAGGCCAAAGTTTGCTCTCCTAAACTGCAGAGTTGCGATCCTACTTGGTGCCCTGCTGCTTCCTCGCAGGATCCTGAACTCCACCATCTCATGGTCACTGCAGCCAAGGCTGCCCCCGACCTTCACATCTTCCACCAGTCCTTCTTTGTTTGTTAGTACGAGCTCTCATCACACCTCCTTCAAGCTGCCCTCATTCTGCTGTACTTATGCCTGATTTCATCAAATATTTCATGCAGTGGTATGGTTTAGGATGATGGCTTCCTTAAGGTAGTGCTTAGAGAAAATGTGGCCTAGAGAAAAAGGAAAGATTGTCTGGGACAGCCTGGGTCTTCGCTTCTGTGATTCATGGAACATTACTCATTGGGTTTTCTTTTTTAGTAGCTCTTTAAAGGGCTGCTGGAATCCGAGTTGCTTTAGATCTGCCATGAAGTGACAATGTTTCAGGGCACTCCCCTGAGATTAATCATCATTTTCACATTCTGAAATCTGTTAACCGTACCTTCAGGCATTGCCAATTCAAGCAAATATAAAAATAGTAGTCACAACACCTCAGTGTATGATGTCATCAGACCTTCTAAGCTAAGCAGGTCTGACCTGCCCAGTATTTATCTGGGAGACCTCCAAGGAACACAAAGAAGCATACAGAAAGCAGCAGATCTTGTGGGGCAGCTGAGATTTCTTGCCAGCATGAATCATATAGCATCTCTGGGAATCTAAATCTTGGTAGTTTAAAAAATGGCCCTGCTTCTCCTGAGACCGACCCATATTGGTGCTGAAGCAGAGTGTGACTAGAGATGTTACCTTCCGGAAGGGATTTGAAACTGAGATTCTGTAGTTCTTTTCTCAAATTCAGTTTGTTAGCTATGGCCACTTTCCATCTCAAGGCAATGAATGACATACTGTTTCCAATAGTCTTGAATGTCAAAATCATGCTTCACATCTCCTGCTAAAGCACACAGTCACTGCCATATTCCACTTCAGACAAAGCTGTATTCAGTGAGGAGTCTTACATACACAGCTAGTAAAGCTGTTGAGATCAGACAGAAATATAAAGTTAGTATTTTATTTATTCAGAATGAGCTTAAATCTGAGAAAGACCAAGGGAAATTGCCAAGGCACAAGGGCCTCTGAACGAATCTGCCTGGGCAAATTATCTGCCTTCTACTTGTGTGAAATCCAATCACATGAAATTGTGACATATATTCCCTATGGCTTTTCCSCCCTGCAATGCTGCTGGTTATTCCACAGATTTCCTCTGTTCTTTTATATGCACATTACTCTCAGCACTATCCTGTGCCCCCACCACAATACTATAGCTTCCTCCATAGTTCCCTGCAATAATCTCCCCAAATCATGTTCCCTGTCTACATATTTTTGGCTGGCTAACTGTGCAAGAGATAGTCCATGCTGTGGACAATATGACATTACACGCCTGTTGATAAGTCAGCCATTTTATGACTACGTTCCAAATATTGCCCACATTTCCTCTTTGTGGGTCCTAATTTCGTCCTCTTCCCAGTACCCTGAAATCRGTAGGCATTTAATATTTTTAAAACTTCTGTCTTTCTGACTGTGGTTAAACTGAAACCCTCTTCTGTGCTTTTTCTTAGAAAAATGTCTAAAAAGAGCCATGAGAGAGAGGAATTCTTTTAAAATGGAGAAGATGGTCTTGTGGACTCATTTGCATGCCCTATAGCTTTGCGCTTCAGACAGAGAGTTTTAACTGTGAACAAAGGTCTTAATTAGGAATTTATCCCAGTGGCASCATGAATTATTGTTTGATAGAAATTTCTTACAGTGAGGCATTGCTGTGCTGTAGTTTAAAGAATGTGGTATAAATGCTGCTAAAATACTGTCAGCTCAGTGTTTGGATATTCTAATTTTAGCCTTGTTTATTATGTTTCATCTCCATGGTGTTTTTAGGAGATTCTTGTACCAGAAACACCAGAAGATGCCTCCCTCTTCACAGACACCCTCCAGTCACTGGGACATTGATGACGCTTCTGTGAGTGATTTCTGTATGGACAAGTTCACAGAATTAGGTCTTGTAATGTGAATGATAAAGTCTACTGTGTCATAATTTTCTTGCAAGAAACACTAAACAGTACCATCTCTCAGAGGAAAGTTCATCTTAAAACTGCAAATTACCCTCTGTCTCTAGCAATGGGAGTATTAAGCCATTCCAGTTGATTTTTCAGCCATGCTGAAGCACCTGCAAGAGGTTCCTTTAGGGATACTAAAGGGACCAGGCTTTCTAAAAATGTACAGCAGAAAGCTGTGTAGAGACAATTTCTAGACAACAAAGAAAAAGGAGTGGAGCTGAAGATGCTGTTGTTCTAGTGGTGAGTTGGAAGGTTGCTATCACCAAGAATTTGGTAAGAATTCTTTTCTCCTTGGCCCTCATGGGACTTCCTTTTCAGCATGGATCTAATTTAAAATTTGTTCCCCTTTGAGCATTCCTCGATAATWAGAATCTTAGGTAAGTGCTCCCTAGGAAAAGTCTAACTTTGGTCTGCTTATTTTGTCTTAAGAAAACCTCACGGCTTGGGGAGTGTGCTAAAAGAGCTTACATACTCAGTGTAGCAGGCAGCTGAGAGAGACTGCAAAGGCAGGATTAATGGTACTGTGAGTTTTGTGGTCCAGGTGTGTGCAGATCAGTAATTAGCATCCTCCACTCAGTGAATTAAAGTCTTGCTAAGTAGCACTGTGAAATACTATGGAGAGCTGTATTAGTCATAGGTATAGTTAAAAATAATAATAATAAAAAAAACTTTCTCCCCTTTCTTGGTATTTGAGTGCAAGGAGTTTGTTTTTCCACCCTGAGAGAGAGGGCATGGCACAGCCTGCCCCGAGTGGTGCCTGGGCAGGGTGCATCCTGAAGAGCCAGGTGGATCTGGAAGTGCGGGGTGTGTGCCGCTCTGATAAAGGTGGATGCAGGCCATTTCCTGATACATGGTTGGGGCTGCAGCATGTGATGTGAGTGGTGAACCTGCTGGTGCAGTGGGGAGATGAGGCCTTGCAGCATGCAGTCTTCCTGCTGGTAAATCCGTGCCTGATCTGCTCAGAGGTGCTATGGAATATGCATACTTTTTCCATTGTTTCTAATGGCTACATTGTGATTGACAGCAGGGGTAATAGACAGGAGTGAATTTCACAGAGTGATTTCACAGTGATTTATTAGTTTGTGAGGCTGAATCTGGTGTGACTTGTTATGGAAGGTTTTGAAGAATGAGGGAACAGAACTGCTAGGAAGGGAATGCAGTCTGTGAAAGGATCTGGCTCTTGCTTAGAAGTTTGTTAAAAGCTGTGAAAATAGCAGATAAGCCTCCATCAAGTGCTAACAAGATGTTAACATGTTCAGCAAACTACTAGTAGAGTACTACAGTTGTTGAGAACCATTCTACTGTAAATAAAAATAAAGCTAGGAAAAACACCTGACAGGTTTTATAAGAAAACTAGCTATCTTACAGTGAAACCAGGCTAACAAATATTACTGTAGAATGACTTTCTGCTTTCTTTCCTCCTTGTAAATAAGCCTACTTCTCAATTCTTTTCTAAGATAGATAGGGAATAAAACAGTTTTATTGCCATCTATGACAATATTCCAAATTTGGATCACCCTTTTTCTACAGGGTTGCACTTACATGCAAATGGCAGAAAGAATGTCAAGACTTTAAGTTAAACAAAGACTATTAATGCCCAAGTAGCAAGGAAATACTTTAATTTTTGCTCCTTCATGAAAGGAACAGTTAGGTATGCTATTTTCCTAGGCTGATCAGTAATGAAGGAAAAAAAATTTGGGGGGGGGATGGGGAGGGAAGGAGGGGAGGTTAAAATTGTAACTTTGGATACTGTATCCAATCCACAGTAAGAAATATCTGTCAGCAGGATTCAAAAGTCAGGGCTGTAATGCTGCTGATTAGCTATAGATCCTGAGCCGAGGGATCAATGGCAGGAAATCAGTAAGAGTCGTAGTGAGCTATGAAGGCCTTCTTTGTCAAAGTTTATCTGAAAACAAACACTGTAGTCAACATGGAGACAGAAGTGCTAACTCTATCTCATAATTGTGAAGTCAGTAAATCATTGTTTCTTTTGTTTTGTGCTGCTTGTTTTAAAGGCTATTAACAGCTTGGGTTTAAACTGCGAAGATTACTGTAATGAAAAATTACAAGAAAGTGCTAATAATATGCTTATTTCTGGACATAATAAATTTCACCCAATTTAAACAAAATCTTGCCTTTAACTTCCTGTTAGCCCTCATGTCTTAATTATCTAAGTTATGTTCTCATACAGCTTAGCAATTCTCTTGATAACTAACTTAAAAATGATAATTTTGGGTAGAAAAGATTGCTGTGGRAAAAGTATAAAACTTAATTCCCTTGAATGAAGAGATAGGAGAGACTAAAATATTCCTAATGGTCCAAAGCATGCTCTTACAAATGGCAACATGTTGAAGCATTTCTATGGCAGGCTTCAGTGTTTTGCTACTGTTATAATAAACTTCCTGTTCTTGTGATACCAAGCATTTACCCCTCCCCCCCGCAAAAAAAGTGTATTCATAAGTTTGATCAAGAAATTGTGATTAGCTCATCTGAGTATTTCATAAAACCTTTTCTAAATATAATAGTACTTAATAAATTTTTCACTCTTCACCAATGTTCTGTTCTAATTTTCCCAGAGCGTGCTCTCTTCTCTCACAGAGAGCAATATCCATCCTAAAGAAGTACTGGGAARCTAAAGCAGAGCATGACGGTAAGCTAGTTATTTGTTGGATTGCAGAGGCTCAATGCATAGATCTAGTCTACTGCTGTTACTTTCTACCCAGATGCAGTTTGTTTGTTTCCCTGAAAAGCTAATCATGATTTTTTTTTTCTTACTTTGTTAATGATGCTGACAGCTCGGCTTGTTACCAGTTTTACCTTCAGGCATGGAGGGATTCCAATAATATTATTTGCTATCTCATGTCTTAATGTTTTCAGCCTGTCTGCATTTAAGTAGCTAAACAATGAAATTTAATTGTCCCCGCAAGGACGTGATATTCTCTTGCTTATTTTGCTGGACTCCGAATACGTCTTCCCAGGATGCAGTTCTCTTGAATGGGGCTATGTGTGCTAAACCAGGTTATGCTGCTTTGGATCAGGGTTGAGCCTATAATATTCATGCTTTGTTTCCTGGGTTTGTTTTTGCTCCCCCTCCTGCCCCCCTTGTCAGCTTCCATCGCTCCATGTTCAGACCAATGACTTCTAGGAGCAGGAGGGGGGAAGCAGCCATAAGCTTCCACAATATCTATTCTCTCACACAAGGGAACTGTTCAGTGCAAATCATCACTATCAAGGTTGAGGCTAATCTGTGCAGATTTAATCAATAGCTCCTAAACAAAAGCAAAAAGGTTTTTAAAGCATTTAGGGCAGCCTTTAGACTCATTATTAGTGAGTGTTATCCCTCTTTCCTCCTTTTTGTGGAGAGGATGAACAGCTTTTATGTAACATTCGTAAAACAGCTGCAGAAAGTACCTACAAAGAACACTTCTTAATCTGGATCATTATAGAATCACAGTATATTTATGGATAACACCTGCATCCTAAAAACTTCATATTTTAACAAGTGTATTTGTAATTTCAAATTTTAAAGCTATTTTGGAAAATGATGTAGTTGAAACATACTTTACTTTTTTTATATATATATATATATTTTTTTTTTGAACCTACTGTAACTGGTGATGCTTCTCATGCTTGGCTTCATCCCAAAAGAAGGAATTCCCCCTCCCCACCCATGATAAATCTCTGTAGGTATTTTCTGTTTCCCCCCCTTCCCCCCAACCTTTTTTCTTTTCATGTTTCAATCCTGTTTGACAGACTGAAAAAACATTCCCCTGCCAAATACTGTTAGCAGTCTCATATTCAGAAATGCACTATTTTAAACACTGAATTTATTTATTTTTTATTATTTTTTAATATGAGGAGGGAGCCATCATGATTGGGGGTCTTGTGTCAATCCCTTCTCCCTTCTTTCCCACTGGGGAAACAAAAAAAAATAGATCAACTACATCTGTTTTGAGTCAGTCACTTCTATCTCTTGGTTTTCCAAGAATAGTCAAATGCTGCCACTGGTTTAGCTAATGGAGAAAAACACTGTGGAGACTGTGACATTAAAAGAGTCTCTTGAAAACACAGGTCCAAATGCATGTTCATCATGAGTCATGACTGAGTATTTGGATAGTACGTGCATGCAATTCCTCCTCAACAGAGAACGAGAAGGCTTTGTTCTCCTGTCGTATACCTGGTGGAGTCGGACAGTTACTGGGTTTTGGGCTAGAAACCTAGGTGGGATGTTCCTGCCACCACAGGAGCAATATCAGAGCATGCCCTCATAGCTATTCCCCTCCCCCCCCCAATTATGACTGAAGAGTTGGGTAATTTGGTGAAGGATTCTCAGCATTTCTCACTTGCAGGGTTTGAAGGAACAGACTTCCCCTTTCCCCTGCTTGGCAACAGTGTCAAAACTCCTTCCCTAATCTGTCTCTTTCTATTTGACTCATGGTTGTCGGGATTCATTTGTTTAAGTGGAAAGTTTGAAAAGCCAGGATTTGATGAAAACTAATGATCTTCTGTTGCTTTTCTGTAAAATCCTTGAATCTGGAAGTTCAGACTTAAAGCTCGGGACTTGTGATATACCTGTGCAACACGCATTCTCCTTTGCAAAAGCGGGAAATAAATCTAAACAGTTCTGGCTTCATATGTGTTGAGAACAGTAACAAAATGAATGCCGAGGTGGGGACGGGCACTCGAGGCTTTGGCTGAAGTCATGCCCTGACGGCAAATTGGAGGGTTCTAAAAATGGAGATGTTGTTATCTCGCTTTAATTTTAAGGAACCAAAACATAGGATGGGATGATGTCATCCCCCTTAGTGGTGAGAAGAGGCTGTCGTGCCTTATCAGGAATAACTSGTTCAGAAAGGGCAAGGACAGGCCCTCTGCGACTGCCCCTCTCCGTCCGCTTCCCAGCACCGCCGTGACCCGGCCCGGGAAGCAGCCGCGGGCCGCTGCCGTGCGGCTGGCGCCTCCTCGCCGGGGCGAGGGCCGCGGCCGCCCCGCCGCACGCGTGGCTGATGCGTAACCCTTGGTGGTACAGGGCAGGCAGCAGCAGGG
>NW_020450746.1:89563-271527 GCF_003343035.1 Apteryx rowi
GGAGCCGCGCGGGCTGCGGCGTTGGGGCAGCCCTGACCTGCCCCGCGGAGGCGCGGCTGGTCCCTGGCGCTTCACCTGCGCTTCTCTGCACCCGAGTTTTCCTTGGCTATGGAGCGGTGGTAACGCTAGCTCCCGCTCCGGGTGTACTGATAGTGCAGAAAAAGCACAACTGGAGTGGAAGCTGTCGAACATAACCAGTATTTCTGGCTGGCGGTGGTATTGCTTTCCCTTCTGACTTTTGAGACTGGGAAAAGGATGTTCTTTAGAGTTCATAATGTAGAAGTTCATTTGGCTGTAATGTGGCATACTGTGTGCTGGCTGGTAGTATATATGGAGTGCTTATTAGTGATGAGTTACTTTGTGCTTTTTGCTCACAGCCAGACTGTGGTATATTTGGTTTGGGAGAATGCCTGCTGAATGTGTCTTTGTATCTGACATTTTGGTGAAGGTTTTTAAAATCCTGACCTCTAAATCTAGAAGTTTCTTGACATCTGTACTTGGAAACTGACATATGAAAGGTACCTTTGGTTGTGAGAGAAGGAAGCAGTTTCCTGTTGGTCACTGCTCACTTGTCTTTCTGTGTTAGTTGTGTGTGGTTTACAAAATGCTGGTGTTTTTCGGGCATCTCAGCAGTAGAACAGTGTGATCATTCTAGGTGTGATGTGACCAGTCTTGAGCTGATGAAGTAGAATGTAATTTGCAAGTCTGCCAGGTCCAGATATTGTGACAACTTAAAGTAGAAGCTGGCTTGTGAAAAACTGAATTATAGTGAGACCTTGGAGGGAAAAATCTGCATGAGTGCAGTTGCAGAGATCTRGAACTCTTGGGTCAGGCATTTTTGCTTTGTTTAAAGAACAGTTTCTAAGGATAGAAGATGCAATGTGGGATGCTTCGTATGAAGAAATGGCTAATGTGGAAGAGGAGGTTACAGCTCTGTACACTTACCTCTTAGTTCATGTTACTATGTTCTTGGAAAAGGTAGCTCCAAGGCTTTGTTGTCTGAAAACTCTAGGCTGTTGGCAAGGAAACTAAAGGCTGAGACAAACTGTTTTTAAAAGCAAAGATAGTGTGACAGCAACTAGATCAAATGTTCAGCTAAACAGATTTCTGTAAAAACTGAGAATCTCTATCTATTTAGAGTTCCACTGAATGTGGGGAGAGGATCCTTTTGGTCTTGAATCCACACTTGCTCAGAAGTAGTGCTTTTATGCTTTGACAAAATATAGGCTATTTAACTAGTACTGCCTTGCTGAGAAAGTGATTCATAAGTGTGATGAGTTATATGTTGCATGTGCAGGAGCCTTTGAAGGGGGTCTGATCTATATTGTATTTAGATCTTCTGACAATTGATAGATCTCTGATAACTAATAGATCTGGATTGGCACTTGAGCCTCCTGCTGCTGTTGAAGCATCAGTTAAGCTTCAGTTGCCCATACTATGGGGTAAACTTAAGTGTTGCTTAAACTTGTTTCTTTTTTCTGTGCAAAGGGAAGACGGGCAAAAGCAAGCTGCTTCAGGTTTTGTTGAGGTTGGAGAAATTCTCTTGCTTCATAGCTTTGGACAAGTTAAAGATGAAACAACAAGTGCCAGCTTCCCTGAGAATAAGTATGGAGATTAGTCACAAGTTAAAGTAGATTGAATCATATTTGGCTATTGTCCCTCTTTCCACCCTCTGCAGTTTAAGTATTGTCTAGACATAAACTAAACAGGCAGAACTGTGATGGTCATCTCAGCCTTTTAACATCTCTTAGACTCTTTTCAGAATAGACAGCAGTAAATGTTGCATTGCTGTAGGACATACATAAACAAGCAGAACTTGCTAAAATCTTAGGTAACAGTAATCTGAATTCTGAGTATGGCCCACTGGTGTGGGAGGGAATTTCTAAGCTAGTTCAGATGACTTGTTGCTGGCAAACAACCCTGCATGTTTTAAAAAAAGGTGTGTGTGTGTGTGTGTATAAAAACTTAAAATGCTGTTAAGTTTTACACTGCATATACAACTTCCTTGCATAGGAATTCCAAGATCATGCTCTTGCTTTGCTGCATCAGTAACAACTGTAGTTATTTCTAAGTTGTTTTGTAGCAACAAAGGTAAGTAGGATCACTTAAGCACCCTGCCTGTAGCTAGTTCTCAAGACTGAATGCATCTTACAATAGGCTAATCACTTTTCAAGTGTTATTTAACCTCAAACAGTAATGGAAGGCTTCATCTTCTCTGGATTTTGTAATTCAGATGCATTCATTGCTTAAGGACTTGGTTTATTACAYCAGTACTGCTGTTTTCCCCCCCGCCCCCCCCCAGACATTCATTGTATTGATCCTGTAACTTCAGAATGGGATCTGGTAATGGTTATTGTCAGCAAGTCATAACATAAATCTGTGTGCTTCTTTGTGCCTGTATAATGCCACTGCTGTTAGGGCTGAGAGGTAGTGGATGCTTTCTGGGTTTAATGCATGGTGCCGACCAATTGAAGAAATTAGAGGTGGAATTTGGCTAGCTTTTCTTCCTTGGTTTGTGATCTCCCTTCTGAGCTTGGGCATGTGTAAGTCTGGGGTCTGTACCCTTGGTGAAGGAGAGGGGAAAAGATGTATGCATACGGGCATCTATCTTGCAGATCAAGGTGGTTGTTGCTCTCATGCGTATTTATATGCTTGACTGTCCTTGACATAAATGTGGCAAAAAAAGTCTAGGTAATAAAGGGATCAGGGTGTAGAGGAGAAGGGTCTGGATAGGTGAAGCTACTTAAGTCTTTACTCTTAGATCTGTGGCTTGGCAGCATGCATGCAAAAGTATTGCTTGCTAGACTACTTTAATCTATCCTCTTGTAAAATTTGTGTTTAGTAATAGGCTCAATTGTGCCAGTTGCTCTGCATGTCTGTCATAAGAGTCAATCCTTGCTTTAGTCTAATCCAAAACTGAAGATGGGAGAAGAAAAATATGCTACAATATGGGCAAACTTTTGTACAAGACAGTTGTAAAAGCTAGTGACAGAGTTAACAAAAGCTAAGGTATCCTAAATCCAGAGACCAATGTCTTTACATCACTACTAGGAGGGGAGGGGGAGAGCAGAAGAGCTGCCAGAGCACTCTCCCCAGTTGGAATGCTGCTCCAGCCCCCCACATGCCTGGAAGGGGGKGAAGTCTTGGCTCTGGAGTCAGGGGAATTTTGCCAGTGACTGAAGAGGAGCCAGAACTGAAGCTTGCTTTGGGTGATGGGCTTGTACCTACAGAATTTGTCTGTCAAAGACAAGCTCATTTAGATAACAGTTCATTTAATAGGCATTGGATTTCCTGACTTGTGTATGTAGTAATAGAAGTAGGTCATGTAAATGTAGCTTCATGTGAAAGTCTCCTCTAGCCAAGTTTCTGATAGAAGTGCTGTTTCTTAACTTCTCAGTTTAAGTACTCGGAGGTAAACCAAGAGTTTAAGTACTTGGAAGCGGATGTATGGTAAGAGTCCCTGGTATCTCAGCTTGCTCTAAGCCACTTCTAGTTTCTTGGTTACTAGAAGTTTGACTTTGTTCATGTGAAGCCTCAGTCAAAAACCTAGGTAACTTATAACTGAATATGCTTCCTAATATCAGTAGTTCTTTAGGGCTCTGTGTTTATAAACAGAAAACAGTGACAAAACTAGATCTCCTGCTTCCTGATAGTCTTCTTTCCGCTCCTCCAATGTGAATGTGTCTATAAAATATTGGCCTCAAAATGCTTGAACTTCATAGAATTTTACAAGGCAGCCTTTATTGCTTAATGAATATTTGGTTGATATCAGTTTTATGTAAGGATTTGCAATCTGATTTGGGGGTGAGAGGTTTTGCTATGAATATTTTTAATAGGAAACATCTTTATTTTGAAAAGAGTCAGGAAATTCTTCATTGTATTTGCAGTGTCTAGCTAAAGCATGATGTGGTTAGCTAAGATCAACTTCATAGTCTTCCTTATTTCTTTGTAAGTATACAGCACAACCTGTGATCAAGTGGAATTCCTTCTAGTTCCTGGCACTCTTCTATTTGAAACATTGAATCAAGATGTAGAGAGACCTTTGGAGTTTAAATGGATATGTTTGAAAGCCCTGTAACTGTTGGTCTGAGGGTTCCCTTCTGTTCCAGGCTGACACTTGGAATTTGGGAATGCTTAAGCTTTCCTACCAACCCTTTCATAAAGGGTGTGCGGTGATACAAGTGAGCTGACCTAACAGCCAGCTGCTTCCAGAAAGGACAGTCCCACTCTTTGTAACTGTACATTCCTGCATCTTCCCTTTCTTCACCACTTGTGCTCATCTGACCAACTGTTTTGTGGCCCCCTTCCCACCCCAGGTGATTCAGGAAACTGCAGTGGTAGAACACTGGTTGCCTGTTGTAGTGAGCTTTCTACTAGCCCAGTTGGCTATGGGCACTAGTAGCCTGCTACAGAGAGTAGGACCATGCTTTTTGCTGGCAATAGGCTGATAGCATAGCAGTTTAAGACCACACCCAAATAATGTCTTGCAATAAATGTGCTTTAGAAAAGGAGGAACTCAAATTTAAGTGCTATTCTTTGCTTCTTGTATGTGGTTTCTATCATATCATATATCATAGAGGAAAGATGAAGAGGAGTTAGCCAGATTTGAAAAAGCTGTTGATTCCTTTGATATCAAGGCTCAACATGTATAGTATAGATTTCATAAGTTATCTTGAAAGTTTTAAATTTTGGAAGTAAGTCCTGAAGGAAGGGTAGTAGAAAGTCCAGGCTGTGTGGTGGGTGTCTGTGGTTTTTGTTTGTTTGTTTGTCTTTTGTCCCCCCCCCCCCTTAGTCTTTGGAGGTGCTACTTAATGTCCCTTAAAAATGCAGAGAAATACTCTTAGCTAGGAGTTTATCTAATGATCAGGTTTGTTCAACCATTAGATTACTGAAGTTATGGGTAGAAGTTTCTCAATAGAACACAATTAAAGCAGACAGTTTATGTATGGACAAGTCTAGTTTCCGCCCCCCGCCCCCCCCAATACAAGAGCTTCAGTTGTGAGCAGTCCTGTTCTGTGTATGTTTTCTTTTAGTGCTAACTGAAGTGGCTACACAGCTGTGCACTACAATTGGATGTTCTCTGAAATGCTGTTGCATCTGTGGACTTGTGGCCAGTTAGTGTCTGCTAACAAGCTCTAGCCTGAGCTTTTAGTCTGTTGGGCCTAATAAAAAGGCTGCTTTATCACTTGTGAAAAGAACTGAAATGAGACCTAGTTGCAAATAGGTAGGACTTCCAGGCATTCCTATTAATCTAGGAGATGGTATTGTGTAGGATTCTCAGTTACGCTGGCAAGAGACCTCTTTCTTGCTGAGTGCAGTAAAATGTCAAGCATCATTTAAGATACTAATCTCATTTTAATTTGACTTCAACCTGGGTTGTAGAGAAGAGATCCCAAATGGAAGTTAGATGATTCCAAGTATTGCAAAGAAAAATAGGTTAGGCACTGGTGATTTAGGTTGGGTTGCAGAAACTCTTCCTCTTGAGACTGTGATGCAGATTAGTTGCTGGTAGCCTGGATAGAACTGCTGTGCCACAGCATGAGATTTTGTGGAAAGTGTGATCAGATAGCAGAATGTGCTGGACATGTTCAAGTTTCTTTTATTCCTACAGTATGCATGCTATCCAGAGAGGAATAATTGCTAATAAATGCTAAGAATTTGAAGTACTGAGTTCACAGAATCACAGAATGGTTGAGGTTAGAAGGGACCTCTGGAGATCCATCTAGTCCAACCCCCCTGCTCAAGCAGGGTCACCTAGAACACGTTGCACAGGATTGCRTCCAGGCGGGTTTTGAATATCTCCAGAGAAGGAGACTCCACCACCTCTCTGGGCAACCTGTTCCAGTGCTCTGTCACCCTCACAGTGAAGAAGTTTTTCCTCATGTTCAGATGGAACTGTCTGTGTTTCAGTTTGTGCCCATTGCCTCGCGTCCTGTCGCTGGGCACCACTGAAAAGAGTCTGGCTCCATCCTCTCGACACCCTCCCTTCAGATACTTGTACACGTTGATAAGATCTCCTCTCAGCCTTCTCTTCTCCAGGCTAAACAGGCCAASCTCTCTCAGTCTTTCCTCATAAGAGAGATGCTCCAGTCCCCTCATCATCTTTGTAGCCCTTCGCTGGACTTGCTCCAGTAGTGCCACATCCCTCTTGTACTGGGGAGCCCAGAACTGGACGCAGTACTCCAGATGTGGCCTCACTAGGGCTGAGTAGAGGGGGAGAATCACCTCCCTTGACCTGCTGGCAACACTCTTCCTGATGCACCCCAGGATACCATTGGCCTTCTTGGCCACAAGGGCACATTGCTGCCTCATGCTTAACTTGGTGTCCACCAGCACTCCCAGTTCAATTCTTCTATTATTCTTAGCTGTCTGCAATCCTGTGAAAATGGAATATGAGTAAAAACACTCTTTAATTCTTTACTGGGTTTGCTGCAAGTTGTGTTAGTTTCTTGCCTCCTCCCCCTGCCCTCCTTGTTCTCAAAACTTTCCTTTGCAGACCAAGATGTAGAATGTGAAATCTACACTGGAAACATGGTGTGATCTRGTGGCTGACAGAACAGAGGTGAGAAATTGAAGAGCTCTCCAGATAGTTTATGATAGACATGCCTGTACTTTCCTAACCTTCACCATCAAATGTTAAGATGACTCCTCTGGTAATGGTTTCCAAACACGAGGTAGCTGTAAGGGAGAAGCCCATTGCATTAGTGTTTGCAATGGGGCAGCAGACTGCTTAGCACTTATAGGAAGCTGATATATTTTGCCAGAGTTAACGGGTCTGCGTGTGCCTGGAGGAAGCTAGCTGCCTCTGAAGTTCTCAAGGCATAGCATTTCTTGAGGAAACCCTTGTAGCATTGCTTCAGGGGCTGTACAGGTGTCATTATCACCATTGTGGTTTCTGGCTGATTACTGATGCRGTTTTTAAATAGCTTTGTTTCCTCTTTCTCTTCCTGAGGTGGTGGTTGGGAAGTGAATATTTCCCTGTCAGGGAAAGTTAGGGTCTTGTCCAGCTCAGCATGAATAATGACGGGCAAAATCTAAATTGGCATACCCTGGCTTAGTTTGCCCATCCTCCTTCAAACATTATATTAGGTGTTGACTTGTTTTGGAGGAAATGAAGTAGGTTAAACTTAATCTCTCCAAGAAAAGAATCATAAGTAACTTCCCTCTGATCAGTTCCAGACTCTACTATTTATCTGTATTTGACCTTAGAAATGTTATATTGTGTGTGTGTGTGTGTGTGTGTGTGTGTTTTGGTGTGTGGTGGTGTGTGTGGAATTTTTTTCTTCTTTTTCTTTTCCTGCCAGAAAATGGACAGCAAGGTTAGGGTTTGGTTTTGTTCTGAAGTCAGTAGTTGATATGATATTTAGAAGTGTTTATTTTTTTTAATCCCCTTTGTTAGTACAATATTTTGTACTTGGAGATCTCTTCAAACAGTGTTTTTTGGTAAACTCATGGCCTAAATTACATGATGAGCACTGCCTGTTCTTTCAGGACTAATAAGCTCTTGAATATGTAGAAATCTTAATGTTTTAATCTGATCTCTGTAAATGACTGAAACGAGCTCTGTGTGCAGAATAGAGAGGGCTTTTTGTCTTGTTCTCTGGTCATGCTTCTGTTCTGTTTCTGCAAAATGTTTGTAAGGCTGTGATCATAAAACGCTTCTCTATTACTATGGTCTGTATATGGAGGGTGACTAGGTGTATCAAACAACCTGGAATTAGTGTTAGAATAGGAAGTCTAAGAAGACAGTTCATTTATTCTCCTCGTATGCTAACTTCATGTTTGTGCTGGATAAAATGCTATTTAATTGACTGTATTATATTTCTCTGAAGAAGTTCTTAGAATTTGATATAAAAACTGTATCATTAGTAGGTAAAGGAAAATGATGCAGCAAACTTGAGTATGTGGATTCTTGTTGCTTTTGTAAGGAAGTGGTGTATTTATGGCTGAAGACTGAGAATTAATATCTCATGTTGTTCAGTGACTGACTGGGTAAATGAAGTGGCAAAAGTATGAGTGAAAGGTGAATTAGATAGGTAAAAGCCTTGAAATGAAAGAATTTAAGTTTGTCTAGCGCTCTAAAATTTCTTTAAAAAGCTAGTAGGCTGTGCTTACTCAATACCTGTTGCTGAAGTGACTGCTCTGTGAAAACTTTTTGGCCTTCAGCAAAAACTGGGGGAGAAGGCTTAATTTTGAGTGGAATTTCAAAAATTGAATTCAGGCCTGAGGTTTTTCATGTGGCTTTTGGCCACCTTTGACACAGCTGAAATTCTTTTCAGAGCGTCTGTGTTGGCTGCCTCTCCATGGGCATGTTATGGTCGAACACAATCCTTGTAGCATGCGGTCCCACAGATTGATGTGGGCTGCTGCTCAAACCTGCGAGCCACAGAATGTAAACAGACTTTTTTTTTTGTATGCAAGTAAGGAAGGGTTAAGCTTTTGTGACTGATCTTTTTGTGCAAGAGTAGCTGTTGCAAGCTGACAAGCTAAGTCAAACCTCCAGGTTGAGTTGAGCAGGATTTCTCCCCCAGCCATACCTTCCAACTTGTATCACTGTTTCCGAAATGGAGTCACTGCTGTGTACTGGCCCTAAAACAAGGTCTCACCCTGTGCTTGGTTTTAATTTAAGTTGCTTAAAATCTCTTGATCTTCCCAGTTCATAACAACAGATTTAAAATATTGGGTATGACATAAAAATCATGCTGGCTGTAAATCTTCTAGTCTAGGTCTTGCATACTGATAGCCTGGACAACGAGGACAAGGACTAAACATGGTTCTTAAACTCCTTTGATAGCTCTAGTTAGCATGCTGCTCTAGTGCTTTGATTTCTTGTAGTTGGACGGAACACCTTTTTTCTGTCTTGCTAAACTTTAACAATCTCCCTGTAAGATTTGACTGTGGGTGGGTTTTTTTGTTTGTTTTTGGGGGGGCTTTTTTTTTTTTTTAAGCCTTAATTGTTGGTGTGATCAATATCTTCTGTGTGAAACACTGTTAAATTCTAGAAAGCTTTATATAYTCTTATGGACTTTTGACCTTGTATTCATTAACTTTCTTTTATTCTCTTTTGAAAGGCCCTTCCTTCTTCCATGATGATAGTAGCTGTCTACTGCCCGGTGATAGCAGCTCTCTTTATCGTTTTGAAGATGGTGAATTACCGTTTGCACAGGGCACTGGATGAGGGAGAAATTGTGGAGAGGAATGCCAATGAGCATATGGACAGAGGTGCAAAAACAGAACAAAGCAGTGTTTCAGCCAAGAGAAAAGACAGCAATGGGCCCAGGTAAGGTGGCTGCCAATACTTGTGCATTGCTTCAAATGATAAGCAACTTTGTTATAATCAGGTGTGTAACTGGAATGGTGGTTGAAATAAACACTGAAGAGTACAGGTGCAGACCTCAGTGGTTCTGAAGGACTTTTAAGTCTGATCTTTAAAAACAGACTCCTTTTCACATACTAGATTGAGGTCATGGACTCATGTTAATTCCCCAGTTCTTCACCAATAGAAATTCAAGAATAATAGTGGAAATGCTGGAAGCATTGAAACAGCAGCATGGAAAATGTGTGCTGTTCAGGTCACTAAATACTTAATGAATGCAACCAGGATGAGTAATCTTATCTCAGCAGTAGACCTGGTTTTAAAAATCCTGCTGACAAAGACTGTTTACTACACCCTGACTCTTGTATCACTAAAGGAGTGTCTCATCTGGGCTCAGTTTGCTTAGTTTTGCAAAAGCAAGAGTCAGATATAATGCTTGACTCCCATTGTAGACTTACTCCAGGAGAGCACTATCCTGTGAATTTGGAAATCCTAGAATTGCTCAGCTCTAATGAAGTTGATGCTACTTGCAAATCATCATTGGGATTCTTTTCCAGAACTTTTTTGCCATCATCAGCATCCAAAACTAGATGCATTTCCTTCCCTTGACCAGACTGGTCAAAGAGGAGGCAAAGGTGACTCATCAACAAGGCCATCCTAACCAGTCTGATCAGACTGTACATGTGTTATGAGCTCTATTATCAGAGCTTCTGCYTGGCTCCAGATAATTGGAACCATGATAAGAGTTAGACTGCATGAAATAAATCAGTTTTTGAAGAATGGTTTTTGTCTTTTCTGTGGGTTTCTGGTAGTAGTACCCATAAATAGTTTTCAAAAGCTGGTATACTGTCCTGACTCATTAAAGTTGTGGTTTAAAACAAGCAAACAAAACCCCTCAAACTATGAAACATCTATGTGGAGGCCCTTGTATGCTATAGGGAAATGTAACTGAAAGAAGCCTGTTATCTGTTTATCAGGATGCTTGGAGAAAGGAAGTCTTAAAGCAATGCTCTTTAAAATACTTAGCGTAGAAGTGAAAGGACTTCATTGCCTGGATAGAATAGCTTCTCTTGTGGTGGACCTAAGTTCTTCTGTATCTGCTCTCAGCTCAGTCACTGTATTGTCAGTGCAGACCATGTCTTATATGCCTTTAAAGCTGATACACAGTAACTTCTTGTATCAATATTTTATAACCTGACCCTTTTTTCCATGTTGTACTTGATGACTGAACCTGTTGATGTTAATTGTGACTCCAGTTAGATCACCATACACCTTACTGAAACTGTATTAAACTAGTTTGGCAGAATGCTTTCCTAAATGTAAATTGATGCTTATTTTGTTTAATAAAATTCATGAAAGTACACCAGCGGTCTGTTCTGTTTCAATGCAACCTTGCTAATGCGTTTTTTAGCTGTGTTCCTTAGATTTTTAAGCTTCCAAACAGTAGCTAAGACTTCACAGGGGACTTCTTTGCATTAGTATTGKGAATAATTACTTTTGAATATTTTTAGAAGCTTCAGTTTTTCTGAAGAGCAGTTGACATGGGCCAAGTTACTACATTACAAGCATTTGAGCTCAGAGGTGGAGGTTAGTTTGCTGTGTGTCCTGCTTGCCAACTAAAGTTTCATTAACTTTTATATGATCCTTGTTCCCACTTTCAGGTCTCTTAACTAGAACTGGGAACAAGGTCAATGCAGAAATTACGGAGTTACTTTTTGGTAAGTGGGGGGTACAGTATATACTAATTTTTGCCTGGAAGCTTACAAGAACTCTGCAGTAACATTCAAACCAGTGGAGGGGATGTAGGGTGAGCTTTTAGTATTGAGCTGTCACTTTCTTGGTCAGTTATCTTGAAACAATAATTAAAAAAAACCAAAACCCTCTTTAAAGTAGGAAGGGTTTGTTTTTTGTTGATGGTGACTTTTTTTTTTCTCAGCTGTCCTAGTATAGCATTGATATAGGGGAGATCTAAGGGAACATACATACATTAGATATTTGCATAATAAGAATATCCGTTTAAATAGCTCAGGCTATAGCACATGATACCTGATTATTATAATCTGTAAAACTGTCCTTCTAGAGTTGTCAAAAACTTACCCGTCTCACCCCTTCTCGAGCCTACTTTGGATATGAGTAATAGCATTGTTGAAGGATTAGGTGATAGATAGGTTTCTGTTCAAAAATTATATTGGGGGTTCTGTTTAGATTTTTAGAACAGTTGTTCTTTCTTTCTGAAATCTTTAGTTGTTTATCTGCAAAGTGGTGCTTCCAGACACTTGACAGAAGTGATGTACTCCTATCTGTAGGCTTATATGGACTGCTAATTTATCTTCTGTTCATATTAGTTCCTAAATGGGATCAAACTTGGAGTTTTTTCATAAAACTTTGACTTAATTAAGCAAAGAATTCAACTTGTTGCTCTTTAAGAGATGCCCAGTTTATTTTTGTCTCTTCTCTATAAATTTGCAATTCCCTAGTCAATGTTTTTAAAAGAAGCCTGTGCAGTTTAAAGATACAGGATAAATTGTCGTCTTTGCTTATGTAACTTGTATGCAGTTGTTGATTTCATTCTTGCTTGACAGGGTGATGTCAGTTAAGCTTGTCTGAGATTTTTGTGAAAACAAATCTTAAGGAATAAGATACAGTATCCTAATCTCTTCACAGAAAAGGTAGAAGCAACAGTGTAAGTGTAAGTGTAATTTTTGTCAAGTATCAGTGCACCCATGTAGATATCATAAAACATGTTTAACTTTACCTCCTGCTTTGGGGGATAGGAATGTGGCTTTTCTTTTGTCAGTGACCACTATGGTACAGCATAGTATGAAGCATTGAACTGACTGCTGTTCCTGCCCTGTATAAACATAGGGGCCCTGTATTCGTATTAATACGTGAACGTCACGTACACTTTGTTACAGAATAAAACTTATACCTGGAAAATGCAGTTCATTTGTTGAATCTTTGAATTATTTACAGTCTATTTAAACAAGTATGATTAGGAGAAATAAAGTGTAATCTCTACAATTGGTGCTTCGCTTTTGCTATCCTTCCTCTTTGCTGTTTTCTCTGATTAGCAGTCCTATTGCTAATCTTGGAGTTTTGTCCTTTTGGAGTTATAATTACTAGTTCCATCTTTAAAGAGAAAGTTTCTCAAGAACCTGAAACTATCTTGGTCTAGAATTCACAGTACATGTTGTGGTTCTTCTGTGTTCTCTGAGACCAGCTTCCTGACTAGTTATTCTGCTGTTTTAGTTGGAAATTAAGGACAGAGGAAGGTGTGTAAAACAGGAGATTTTTTTTTATTCTTTTCTGTTTTGTCTTGAAATCAAAATTGCTCATTCCAAGTTCTCTCTGAAAATTCTAGTCCTAGCATCAGATTTCTTCAGTCATTCAGCTTAGGTCCAGTTTTAAATTTCTGAATTTATCTAGACTTGCAGTCTCTTAAGACTTTTAGTTGAACTCCAGCACACTAGCATAATGGAGCTGCCTATGGTAATTTTAGCTAGGGCAGGTACTAATGATTGGAAATACTAGTTTTAATTTTTGTGCAGTTTCTTGATGCCTTTTCCACAACGATTGTGGTTGCTATTAGCTGGATGTGGTTTGCTCAGTCTTCTCAGTGTTTGTGGTAACTTCACTTCTGCTTCATTGATGTTTGCTTGCAAACTGAAAAATGCAGCACTTTCTCTAAGGTATGAAGTCAGCAAAATGTAAGGAACTGATTCTAGAACTTAATAGCAAAAAGGAATGACCACAACACCAGCAGGAGATAACTCTTAAGATGTGGATGTCGATGGCATGTAGAATCCTTTATGCGTACAATGATTAATTCTAGAAATCTGTATTTCCTGCCAGTTCCTGCAGATCTGTGTGGGTTTTTTTTTTTATGTTGTTACTAGGTTTCGTTAATCCATTAGTCTGTGTATGCTGTCACAGAATGCAGGAGCTATGAGTAGAGTATGGTTGTTGGGTTGTATCATTTCTTATACTGCTCTCTGCTGGTTTGCTTTTAACCAAACTGCCAACTGTGTTGGTCTTACTGCATAGATACCAATAAGGCTAGCTGTGTACTGAGTCATGCTGTGCTTCTGTCTGCCTCTGTCCCATTCTCCAGAGGTAACACAGGGCTACAGCTGTAGTCCCTTTGCTCCAGCTGGAGAAGGGCTGTCCATGTGTTCTTCCTCCAGCAAAAGGCTGGAGTGGACTTGCCACAGCTCTGGATCACTGACTGTTGGGAGGTAATTGTTTGCTTTATCTTTGGGAAGGAGGGCAGGGGAGGAGCAGAGGAGCATGTTACATTGCAGCTAATTCTATTCAGAAGTCTCCTGGATCAAGTTGGTTGAAGATAATCATATTAGGAGAGGGGCAAAAAGATGTCCCTATTTTTCCCTCTTTCAATTTAATGAACAAGTCTAGATTTGATCCAAGAGCTGTAGCCCCCAAGTCATCCCACATCCTATTYGTTCCACACCTGTCCTAATGGGACAGGCCTAGCTTGCTTCTGTATCCTAAATAGCAGCCTTTGAGCTGAACTGTGTTGAATTATAATTTGGTGATGTGATTTCAAAATGTTTTTAAAAATCACATATTTGGAATGTTAAGTTTAAAAACACTTTCAAATCGCATCTATTAATTCTGAAAGTATGAAATTGGTAGGGGATATTTTATATATATATGTATGTGTGTACGTATACRTATATACATATGTAGTTATGTCTGTATGTATTGCACCTTAAAATATTTTTTGATAGGGGCTGTAAATTCCCTTCAGGTAGCTTATTTCTGAGTAGAAAGAAGTGGTTTGTGTCCCTGGGAGAGATAACACATCCCTGTATGTCTTTGCCATTCCAACAGCTTTCCCTGGCGTTGTGTGGCTACTTGGTTAACCTATCTTTGCAGTATTACTCCTAGATCCAGTCTCAGGAAAACTTTCCTGTCTGGATAAAGACAAGGGCATTCATCAGTTTGAGTCCTTTTCCCCTTTCAAAAGAGTTTTGTTTATCACTTTTTCTATTTACTTATTTTGGGGTATTCCAGTTGGACAGGCAATCTGARAGTTATACATCTCAGTGTGTGTATGTGTACATAATGTGTGTGTGTGGCAGTATCTCGAAACTCCATGCAGCTTCTAACTCATCCCACTCTGAGTTGGCCAGTGACTGTGGAGTTCCAAGGCAGCAGCTTGTGTGCTGCAGTCCTGACAGAGCTTCCCCCATTGAATGGGCAGTATTCATTTGAGATACTGGAATATATTTGAGCCTCTAACATTTGAAAAGGGGAGAAAAATGTTTTGAATCTGGACTTAGTGTAGGCAGATGAACTCTTGTATATTTAACTGGTAGGTTAATATTCTAAGTATAGCGCTTTTTTTTTTTTTTTTTTTTTTTTTTTTTTTTTTCAGTGATCCTGGTGGAGGGATTGAGATGTCAGAGTTCATACGAGAAGCAACCCCCCCTGTTGGCTGTAGTTCACGCAATTCTTATGCTGGGGTAGATCCAAACAACCAGGTAAGAATTAACGCTATTGCAGTTGTTGCTTTAGCACTGCTGGCATTTGCAACGTGTAGGGATAATCTTTGCTGAAATTAAAATTTTTTTAAAAATTGCCCCTTATTGTACACTATTTCTTAATTGTATTGGGTCCAACAACTTATTTCTGTATTTCTCTATTGATTATGGTGGCATTGCATTTTCCCAGATGCCTGGTTCTAGTTTCTCCCATCCTGTGTTTGTTCTAGTGACTGTTGGATCAACTTACTGTCCCAGCAGAAAGTATTCACTGCTGGGTTAGCTTTCTTCTGATTTAGTAAATTAAAATGGCTTATGGCRTGGTTGGACAAGAACCAAGAACCACTGTGGTGAGGTTCTCTCCTCCTTTTGGTATCAGTTAGCCATTAGATAGCTCAAGCCATAATATATAACTTCATCCCTGAGTTCTACCTTCCTCCCTCCACCCCTTTAGTTTTGTTTGATCTTGGTCATTTAGGTGCTTAACTGATAAATTTCAATTGCGTTGGTTTTAAGGAGGCTCCCTTTTAATCTCCTTTTAGCATGTATCCGCTGCTGCTTATCTCTTGCCATGCTACATGGCTTTCTAAAAGTCATTATTCCTGACAGATTGGACTCTGCCATCCAAAATGTTGATTTGCTAATGTCCAGAGCCAGGTAAATAGCTGGAAATGAAAAGACTAAAATGGTTTATTTTTAGATTACATGTGTAAGAACCTCACTCTGTTGACCATCTAATAGGGAGGGAGCAAGGCAGTAAATAGGGGCTGTAGTACAGCAGATGGAAGGGCTGAAGAACTTGGCTTTCTCTGACTTTAATGCAGTTTCATTATGCTCTGGTTGCTTTGTAATTTTGCTGGGGAGGTTGTTCCATTCCYTTATATATCCACAAGATACATGCATTGGACTTTCATAGACCTGTGCGTACTGTCCCATTTATTTTGGCTGTGATGTTTAGCCAGTCATGGTATCTTTCTTTTCCTAGCTCTTCACAGGGACAAGTAGATTAGCTGGCCAGACTGTAAGGTTATGCTGACAGTGAGCAATGCAACATCATGTTAAAGGTACAGAAGCTATTTTTGAAAGAAGTGGAAATTCTCAGTGCAGTATTACAATATTGAGTCCATTCTAATTGGATCTCTGGGCAAGCAGTATATTAGGTAGTGTAGTGTTATGCTGATGTTGGTGTTCTGGAAGAGCTGACGTATATCTGCATAATGCTGTTACACAGCATAGATATGCTCTAAGAGACTTTCTCTTTTGAAGAGAGCAGGTATTTTGTAGTGTTCATAGGACCATTTTCATGTACAAGAAATATGAAATGATGGTCCATATAGGAAGAGAACCCA
This sequence comes from Apteryx rowi, assembly GCF_003343035.1. Lineage (NCBI taxonomy): Eukaryota > Metazoa > Chordata > Aves > Apterygiformes > Apterygidae > Apteryx > Apteryx rowi. Next base: position 105,733 of record NW_020450746.1, read on the forward strand.
GCTGGGGATTGTGTGTCTCTACTCTTTGTTTGGAATAGTGTCGCCCCCCCCCTCCCCTCCCCCACACACTGGTAACAGTTCTAATGTTAAAGCATGTGAAGAAGCTCAGTATCCTTTTCTGTGTGCTTTAATGGTGATGTTATAACAGAACTAAAACTAGTGTTAAAGGAAAGACAGTGTTTAAAACATGTCTATGCTGATAAAAGCTAGTGCTTGCTGTGATGGAATTTTCAGTATCAAAAGGGTGTTTGAACAGCAAATACCTGAGTTCAGCTTTTTTTTTTTCCCCCCCTTTTCTCCAGTGCTGTGCATTTGCATTCAGCTGCAGCATCTAAAGGCAAGGAAAGGGGGGAAAAATAGTTGAAATACAGCAGAATGACTAACTAAAAATGTTCATAACAGAGTAGTAAAAAAAAAAAAATGCATTGGATTTTTTTTTGTCTTCAGCTTCTGCTTTTCTGCATTGCATGTATGACAAATCTGTTGTCCTGTAGAATGGCTGAATAATATTTGCACACTTGTTCAGATTACTTCAGGTTTGCTGTACTTACAGAGAAGAACTAGTAGAATTGTGCTTGAGGGGGAGGGTTTGTGGGTTTTTTTGGGGGGGGTTCACTTGAACTGTAGATTTCTGAAATACAGCATCCCAAGAAGTATTCAGTAAGGTCAAATTGCTAGCACTATTGTATCTCTCTAGGATTCAGATTGTACATTTGAACACCCTTCTGCTATCCTATTTCTGAATAATTTGATTATTTGATGATTATGTCATTTTGTTCAGAGTKCTTTGAGAGAAGCAATACTAGCAATATTATTAAAGAAAAGACTACCTTCACTTTATCACTTCTGTAAAGTATCCACTAGAGATTGCAGTGTGTATGTAGAAAAGCAAACTGTTTTCATGTAAGGAGCTACTTGCGTACTAGTTGGCCACTGAATGTGATTTTAAAAAGCAGATACTATAAATTCGAAACAGGATTTTAACTAAAATAAAGAATGGATCAAGGAATACTGCACAATCTTTCACTAATTGATTTTCTTACTTTGAGGGAACAGTAGTCTGTGTACTTGAGAACTGTTTTCAAAAGAAAAATTACATTTGCAAGAATGAGAGAGAGTAATAATGAACAATATAATGATCAAATTAAACTGATCAAAGTTTATTCAGTTACCAGCAGGGATTATCCTGCTATGTCCCCTATTCATGCTCCTGCTGCTTTCCATGTGCTAACACTTAAGTTCTTTCTGCTACCTGGTCACCTCCTTGATAGACCTGAAAACTAATCTTGCTAAAAATATGCATCTTTTCCAAGTGGAGCAGTTCCTGGATTTAGCTCAGTATTTACTAGGTTCAACAGATAAGCGTTTTATTAACTTGTTTTCTTTAAGCATTTTAGGCAACAATATGCACTGCAGTAAACATCCAACTTACTATATAATAGTTATTAGTCTACCACCACACATGTAGTTTGTTTTCTATATTAAGTATTTTCAAGGAAAACTCTCAGATTAGAAACTGCACGTTTAAAATTCATGTATTAAAGTCTCTATGCTCATTGGCTATAAAAATAATGCAGTGATGTGGTTGGATGCATAATTTAATGTCATCATGTTCACAGTGGAAACATTCTGAGGCAGAAAAGACTTTACAGCTGTTGTCAAAAGTTTTTGTGCCTTTGAAAATCTCCACTATGTGTATAGGCAAATACATGCGTTCCAACAATGAGAAATAACAGCTGTGTAATTTCTGAAAACTTACAGCTCTTTAAATGTAATTTCCTGTTTCTAGGTTGGATCTGGGTTATCTCGTCTGGGAACAGCAGCATCCATCAAAGGTGAGATTCTTTTAGTTACCATTTAGGATTATTTTACAGTAGCATTTCAAATCAATAATATTGTTTACTACATTGTTTCCAAATACTGTCTACCTTGTTTATCCTCAGAACTTTCTGAGGCAAGTATAGCATTTACTACCTGGAAGAAGTCTTCCTCAGAGTTAAGTTGACTTTTTCCTGCAATTCTGAGTTCCATGCAACCAGTGATCCTTCTGGTATTGTATTCCAATGACTTGGTATTTCTGGTTACTCAGCATCTAGCAAAGTTATTGTCCAGAACAGCCATTGCAAACATCTCTGAGAAGAAAAGATGTATTATTTGTAATACGTAAAGTTGCTATCTTGTAAACTTAAGCTGATAAAATGACTAGTAAGACAGAATAAAATGAGGTTTGAATTTTTGTCACCTTTCTGATTTTTTTTCTTTACCTTTTACATTTTCAGAAGTACTTAAATAAAAATCTGTTCCTCATTTTTATTGGCAGCTGTGCTAAAAGGAGTATTCAGATATATTTATCTCTAAGAATAGTCTTTACTTCCATCGGGTTCTGTTTAATATACTTCTCTTTATTCATGAAAGATCTGTGTAATTGAACAGAAGTTGGCTCTTATTCAAAATGAAACAAATGGTGTAGACAATTCTTTATCTCTAAAAGATCGGAGAAATATTGTTACTTGTAACTATTATTGTTCAACTCCAAATGAAGAAATAAAGGCAACAGTCTTGTTAGGTGAGAAATGTGCACTGTCTGTAGGTACATGAGTTAATATTTTGAGCAATAATACTCTTCTTTCTTAAAATTTACAGGAGGTACTGACACTGCAAAGACCTCTGATGATATCAGTTTAAGTCTTGGCCAGAGTTCTAGCCTGTGTAAAGAAGGGAGTGAAGAACAAGGTAAAATTTCTTCTTGCTGAATATTAAACATGGTATTTTATTACCAAAGACTCTGTTTAAGATGCTAAATAAATCCATGCAATTTGTTGATAGAATCTGGAAAGGGTATCTTGAAGCTCGCACTCTCTTTTTTTCCTAATTACTGTTAAGTTCCCAGGATGCATAGCTTGAATCTTTTAAACTTTATTCTTTGACTGCATGTTTCTTGTTCTAGCACTTTCTAGCAGGTAACAAGTATTTACTGTATATCTGCCCCCTTGCTGCTCAAAGATAGTCAGCTTGTTTATCTCTAGACTATGGTTCTCTGATACTAGAAGTGGCCTGGAATTCATGGAATTCAGTGCAGGCTAATATGCTTGGCTTTCCTGTACATCCAAAAGGGTGTTTTTTACATCAAGCGTGCTTTCCTGCTTTTCCTGTAAATAAGCCTGCACAGTGTTCTGTTTTTAGAGGTAGATTCTATGTAGCTAGACCATGTAGAGTTTTCTAATATAGAGAGTTTTGCAGTTGTTTCCTAATATGGAAGGAGGCAGCTACCTTGGGTTCTCTGCTTGTACATTTTTGTGTGGTTTTTTTTGTGGTTTTTAGTGATTTATTTATTTATTTATTTTATGTTTAGCTTTGTCATGAAAAAAATCTGCTTCAACTATAATGGAGCATAAAGCCATAGGGAAATCCTTTGTTTGGTGATTTAAAGCACCTTGTGGTGATTAACAGGAAGTTAACTATGGGAATACTGTAGTTCGTTTTGGCCAATCTCAGCAGACCATTAGATTTTTTTTTTAAGTGTATTTGGAGTCATGACTGCATGATTTGGTGCAGAAGGTATGTTTAAGATTTAGTGTTACAGGTAGCAGTGCTATGGTATTACGCAGCAAGATTCTACTTTCAACTAAGTAATGGAACTGTTTGCCAAGTCTCTTAAGCTACACATATGCTAATACACTGTACAAAAACTTTAGCAATTGTGGTAGCTCAATTTGGCCTCCAGATCTTCTATTTTTGGTGACAGCACCAAAAAGAAAAATAACCTGACTCCCAGTACTACCTGCATATGGCACTTTTACAAGAAAAAGCTTGTGACAGTTAACAATGATTCTGAGCAAGAACCGACAATAAATCCTCGTAATTTGCTTTAACAGCATGGGTTTTAGAAGTTAGGGGATTGGTTTTGTTAGAGCAGTAAGTGCTTGTTTTTGCAAAGCTGGAATTCAGCACTCTTCAGAAGAATCTCAGTAACTTCTCAGGCAGTTTAATTGTAGCCCTGATCAACCTGTGCCAGTGCCTGCAGGTCCTTGTTAACTGTGTGAGCTTATCTGCTATCTAGTAGAAAAGGTGATTTTTTTTTTTGTTTGGTTGGTTTTTTGTTTGTTTTTTTGGACTTCATATTTGATGTGATTTACTCTTATTTCCTCTAATCATTTTAAAGTTTTTGTGAGACAAACGCTTTACTGCGTGCAGGAGACTTGACAAAAGATAGGGTTAGATCGCTCTGTAAATAAACTTTGGGATACATAATATTGTCTGAGACATGTAAGCAAGAAGGAAGGTTGGGGATTTGTCAGAATTTGTGTTGTCTTTTATTAGCTGCTAGGTTAAATATGTTGTTAACAGCTTCTTTAAGGAAAAAAGTTGCTGTCAGTTTTGCTCAAATGCTAGAAAATCTTTTTTTAAGGGTAATTAATGCATAGTACTTCCACATGTATTTATCACTTTATTTACTTTCTGATATAAACAAGCAGTTGTAAAGCTAATTGCATAACTTGAACATTTTAAATATTTTCAATTGTATACTTAAACAGATTTGGCAACTGATCGGAAGCTTTTTCGTCTGATGTCCAATGACTCATTTGTCTCCATCCAACCCTCGTTATCCTCTGGACAGGATTTGCCAAGAGACAACAGTGACAAAGTGTGCCTCTCGAACAACCAGGTTGTGGACCAGTCTAAGTCTAGTGCGTGTGACACAGAAGTAGCTTCACTTGTAACTTTGCATTCTCACTCCTATAGAAAGGATCACAGACCACGAGGTGTACCAAGGACTTCTAGCTCTGCTGTTGCTTTTCCAGATGCTTCGCTAAATGACTTCCCTCTGTATCAGCAAAGACGAGGGCTAGATCCTGTCAATGAGTTAGAAGCTTCCAAGCCCCCTGCTGGATCCAAAGAGTCCTTGGCTGAGAATTCTTGCGTTTCAGGAGTTTTTCAACTAGATGACATTCTGAAAAGTAGTAGCCCCCAACCATTGGCCAAGAGTGGGAAGAGCAAATCCTTGAAAGCAGAAAAAAGTGTGGACAGTCTGAGAAGCCTGAGCACTAGAAGTAGTGGCTCAACAGAAAGCTATTGCAGTGGGACTGATCGTGACACTAACAGTACCATCAGTAGCTATAAAAGTGAACATACTAGCTCAACACATATAGAAAGCGTGCTGTCGGAGCATGAGGAGGAGTCTCCTAGAGAAGAAGAAAAGGACAGCAAGAAAAAGGACTGTGGTGTTGACTCAGAGGATGACAGTAGCTCTACTACTGACAAAAGGACTAGTAGTGAAAGGACTGCTGTTGAAGTGAGCACTAACAGTGGTGTTCAAGAGGCAAAGAGTTCTAACACATCTGATGAGATGCAGAATCAGAAAGGTCTCAGCGCTTCTGCTTCTGAAGAGGCCAATAAGAACCCACATGCCAATGAATTGACTACACAAGCTGACAGGCCACCTGGGAAGGCTGCTGAACAGGGAGATGAGCAGAGTGAGAAACTAGCTGTGTTAGTAGATTCCAGAACTTCTAAAGAAACAGGTGGAAAACAAAAAGAAGGAGATGTTCGACCAAAATCTTCTAGCTTAATACATCGAACRGCCTCTGCTCACAAATCCAGCCGGAGACGGACAGGAAAAAAGCGGGCTAGTAGTTTTGACTCAAGTCGGCACAGGGAATATGTTTCCTTCCGAGGTGTATCTGGTACTAAACCCCACAGTGCTGTATTTTGCCATGATGAGGACTCCAGTGATCAAAGTGACTTGAGCAGGACATCAAGTATGCAGTCAGCTCACCAGTTCAGCAGTGATAGCTCTTCCAGCACCACCTCCCATTCATGCCAGTCACCTGAGGGGAAGTACAATGCTCTAAAGACCAAATACATTACTAAAGAACGTGGGGGCACAGATGCTGAAAATACTCATAAAACCCACTTAAGTTCTGAAGGAATTAGCAAAAAACGATCTACACGTCGGACTTCTAGCACAAACAGTGCCAAGAATCGTGCCAGAGTATTAAGCCTGGACAGTGGTACTGTGGCTTGCTTAAATGAYCCAAATAGCTTAATGGCACCAGGTAACATAAAACAATTAACCACTTCAAAATCTGATTTGGAGGCTAAAGAGGGAGAGGTGCTAGATGAGCTATCTCTGTTGGGAAGGGCTTCACACTTAGAGTCAGTCACTCGTTCTAGGAATAGCTTACCAAGCCAGGCTACATTTCCTGAAGGAGAAGAACAAGAATCAGCAAGTGGAGGTAAGTAACTGAACTACCAGAAGTAATCTTGCCACATTTTGTTAATGAATCTGGTATGTGTGATTTAAGTTACAAGTCAAAGTGAGTAACCATACTTAGGCGACCTCCTGTTTCTTTGTTCTTGCCCAGTAAAACTGACAAAGCATTTCCTTCGTCTTCTCTTGGAAGATCTACAGAAATAGGAGTTGAATTCAAAGAAATGTTATGAAATCTATAGGCAGTGTTTTTATGGATTTGTTACTGGCAATCTTGGTTAACCAGAGCTGTATCTTACAATTGTGATCAAATAAGACATGCTCCACTGTATTGCTCAAAAATATCAAATTATATGTTAACAATAAAATCAGGACTATTTTTGTTTAAAAGACTGTGCAGTGTAGACAATTGAGAATATAGAAGTGATTCTTTGCTGCCTCTTAAATGATTTCTCCACCATGGCTTGAGGTGGTACTAAAAAACTCCTACCAAGCTGTCTTGAACTGTGCTTTTTCCATGATAGTCTAGCTACTAAACTAAATTATCCTAGGGATTTGATTTTGCTTAGCCTTGCCATTGTTAAAGTTGGCTGTACAATGTTGTTTACATTAGGATGGATTTTTTTTATGTCCTCATTATGAGAACATACCAGACTTCCTGTGCCAGAGAGAAGAATGCAGCTTCCTTTTACTTTCTATAATAATTACTTTGCTTGGCACAATGTGAGGAATAAGCTTACTTATAGTAGCTGATAGCAATACTTGTTGCACTCCTTCAGTTTCTGTTTTCAGTTAGCCAAACTGACTGCCTTACTTGAAAAGCTCTTTCATGTCATGGAAGTTCAGTGGGTTTAGAGGGTGTTTTCAGAGCAGTATATGATTAGTAATCATTTCAGTCTGACCTTTGGGATTGTTTCTTGGAGGAAATACATACCTGTGAATCTGGATCTTGTTAACTGAAGGGCACAAACAGTTTATATAATTGCATTTTCTATGAAGAGACAGGTATTTTGAAGAATGTGTAGCCAATTTACTGACTTTGCTACAATATTTAGACTGCCTAAACAAAATATTGTGACTGTCCTATCATAGAAGAAGAGTCTTCAAGTCAAAGTGAGGTGAGAAATGACTGATAGTTCTTTTCTGACACTGGTTTAAGAGCAAACTTTAAAAATAAATACAATTGCTTTCTGGGAAAATAATCATAAACATGACATTGTGAAGCTCTACTGTCTATTGATTACTGCTCAAATTTGACTGGTTTCTGACTAGCTCTGTTCTTTTCAGATACTTTCACTATTTAAAAAAAAAAAAAAGTAATTTAGATATGGGATTTCTTTCTATCTTTCTGTTATTTCTAGTAACAGACTTCTGCAGTACTTCTAATGAAAGAATCCAGGTTGCTCTTTCAGGACTAACTTTGCAAGCTGAACACTTGAAATGTAATTCTGTGTTGTTAAAATGATAGCTCTTTGACATATCTACTGGGAGTAAACTAGATTAATAAAAGGGCTTCTTTATGTATTTGCTGTTTTGACTCTATGCTCTCCATAGTAGCACAAAGTTTAATTTAATTTTAGTTTTTGTTATTACAGCTTAAAACTGTTTAGTGTCCTTTCTGATATGCAAGGAGAGATTAATATACCTTATTTTACTGAATGTGATAAACTTTATTTGCTCACCAGTTGTCAATAGTCTGAAAGAATTAGTACGTGACTAATCAATGTATATTACTAAATATTCTGATTAGACAAAAAAAAGTGTGATATAGTGGGGAGAAAACAGACACGCCTTTGTATTTAAAAGTAATCTTAATGATATAAAGTCTGTGGCAGCTTAACTAGGGAAGTCTTGCTGCTGTTCTCATCACAGTATTCTCCTAAGTCTCCCCTATAAACTCTCTTCTTTAGATAAACATCATTTTGAAGTTGTTAGTATGTTTTCTACATGGAGGGCAACCGAATGGTTCTTACCTATGGGCTTCAAACTGTATTTAAGAATCTGAGGTCAGGTTATCCAGACATGAAGATATTGAATGATTAATAACATTTGCTATATCTCATGTTTCCTATTACTGGTGGGATAGGAAATATTCCATTTATTATTGCAAGAAATGAATGTCATTCTGCATTTCTGAAAAGAGAAGAAAGATATCACATTTTTGTCTTTTGAATCATTGCTTGATATTTGTGCAGTCATGTCTAGCATCAAGCCACTATTATTTGAATTTGTTCCTATTTATCTAAATTCTTTCTTGTCCTTTTTTTAAAACAAAGACTAGTAGAAACCAAATTGAATTACTTATGAATTTTCTAATGGCTGTACTTTAATAGTTGCTTTCTTCTCCAGTTGTAACTGCAATTACTATTAATCAGAGAAAATTTTTTTTAACTTTATAGAATCTGCTAAGTTACTTTTTAAAGCCAGCATTTCCCCCTATTGAGTTGTCTTCACCCTTGGGAGTATTTTTAAAGACTTACATGTGTAGCATAAGTATACATCATACCCATGTACAGAAATTATTTCCAGTAAAAATTGAGTTTCTTTTCTTTTTTTTAATGTAGCAGATGAATTGCAGAAAAAGCTTGATTCAGATTATCATAAGATCAGAGGATATAGGTTGGACAGGAATCCCAGAGGTCATCTGGTCCAACCTCTTGCTCAATGAGTTGTTTTATGTTTTATAAAAATATTTTTTGAATTTCTATGGGTTGAATGTGTTAGCTTTCTGAAATAATAAATTAATCACAGATGCCCACTGGATAATCAGTACACTGATATCAATACCCCTGCTTTTTCAGTCAGCAATTATAGCTTTCTAATTTTCAAATATGATTTAAATTGATAATTGTAATTTTATTTTATATTTGAGTCTTTAGGAAAGTAACTAAACAGTACATTCTTACTTGCTCATATAACTATTAAAACATGTTTAATAATGGATATGGCCTCTAATCTTCTACTAAKCAGGAGGATGTACAAATTTGTATGTTATCTTTCTTAAACAGATACAACTTAGCAGTTTCGTTTTTATGTTATTATGCCAGGAGATAGTGAATGACTCATTTTTTTACAAGATAGCTTGTGTATTTGAATAGAAATTGAAATTCATTAAAGTGTAGACAGCACTTGACAAACAGCACTTGAAAAATTTGTAGATAGATACATTAACTGTGGTGGATGCATAACAAATCAAATGGAAGATGTCTTACAATAATTAGCTGATTTTTTTTTTTCTTGAACAAAGAAAGTACTAAGAGTAGTTAGTGAACTGGTGGGCCATGGATTGGATTTCCAAAAATGTTTAGATTCCTAAAAGTTTGGAAAAGTGTCTAGTGATACGTGGAAAATATCACTAAGATATTTTCCTGTGCCTGGTTTCTGTCAAATGTGTGCTGTTTCTAGATCTCAATTTGTAAAGATTTAAAGAACCAACTTAATGCAGTATATGACACAGTGATGTTTTGTAAAACTAGAGCTGACCTCAAAAGTTAAGTGTTCTCCCCAATTCTATATTAATTATAAAAGATGCACCCTTTAAGTTCTTGCTGTCTTTTACAGCTTGCTATAATTTCAGATTTTAACGGACTTATTTTTTAGATACTTGAGTTGCATATTATTCTGGAAGATAAAATTGCATGTAATACTGTTTTTCCTTTTGTGCCTTGTATATCTGTAATACTGAAGTAACAGCTTATGCTATTCTTCTGTATTGTGTGGTTTACAGTGCATCTGTACAGGTGGACAAAACTGTGAACCTGGATTAGAATCTTGTCTTTTCTATGACATATGGAAACCTGCTCATCTTTTCAGTCTGAGTGTATTTGTGTGTGTGTATATATGTATATGCTTAGTGTATCTGCATGTAATCATTAGACAATACTCCTCTCTAAAGCTAAAAACAGAAGTTAGGAATTCTCTGATATGTAGCAAACTTATCATGTCAGCTGTTACCAATATATCACTTTTTTCCTACTAAGCATATGTTACATAGTCTCAGCAGTTTGTGATGGTTACTTATTTTGCCTGTGTTGTAGAGCTCTTCCATGCTTCTGGTGGCTTTAGGTTCACGTGTTTTCTGTGTGTGGAATTAATACAGTTCCACAAGATGGGGTTTCTGATCTGTTCTTTGGGAATCTGATTATCCACACTCAAACTGCTAAATCTGTTTTGCACATCAAGTCAAACTCTGAATTTAGAAATGGTAGAAACCATAAAATGTGCAATTTTAATGTAATTTAGTTGTGTGTATGCCAGCTGTCTCTATTCACATGCTCGAAACCGCTGCCATAACTGGATCGAATTAAGCAGATTAGCCAGTAGAAAGGACTGTTTTGCATTTGAGGTTCTTTTTTGGAACCTAAAAACTGTATTTCACTCCTGGTTCTGTAAAGTCTTGATTCAAGATGTCAACCAGCAGTGTGCCAAAAGGTACGCAGTGTTTGACTCAAGACTGAAATAGAAATTTGAATTTTAACCCTTCCCAATATTTTACTTTGGAAGCTTAATGTTCTTGTGGCACTGCTGCTTTGTGTAATGAAGTAAAGGCCGAGTTTACAGATACACCTCTTTGATTTTGGATCTTTTGTTATCTTAGTAGAGCTGAGATGTAGCCATTCAATCCTTAAAGATGTAAACAATGTTGGGAGTAATGTATAAGGCAGAAGTGGAATTCTGCAGCCTGCAGTTTTGGAATTTCACACTGAAATAACACTTAGAATGACTCTTGTATCTAATAAATCATTAATCACTATCTAATAAAGCAAAATGCAGTTTAAGTATAGCATTCTGTGTGAGAACTCTGTCCTGCTTATTGCTGCTTTTTGTAAAAGGATTTTCATTACATGGCTTATGATCAAAATAATTGTCATCTTTCCTGATGTTTTGTGGTTCCATAAGGAAACTGTAGTGAGATCTGTAGGAACTGATTTAAAAAAAAAAAAAAAAGTAGATGCCAGGTTTTGTCCAGCTCAGAGCAGTGAATGTTGAGAGTCAAGAATGTGTGTAGTTGCTTGCCAAAAGCCCTGAGTAGTATTTGTAAGAGAATTCCTTTTACTTGATAGAAACATACTCCTTTAGAGTACCAAGCAAAGAATAATAGATATTCTGCCTAAAATCCTGCAGGGCTATGTATGAACTATGGACTATGATAGAAATTCAGGATACTAGATGAAAAATGCATGCCACATTACTGCATTTGCTAAGGGGAAGTTGAAAATTAAGTGAAAAACACTTTATCTGTTGTTGTTTGTTTGTTTGTTTTTCTGGGGATGTCATTTATAAAATTTGACTGAAGTCATGTACTCTCAAGTTCCCCAAAGAAGCAGTTCTTTTAAAATGCCTTGAATCACTGAGAAAGTGAGATATGTCTTAGGCTGGCAGTGTTTGTGCAACTTTTCTTGCAAGTGTATGTGTTTGTTTTTTTGGGTGGGTTTGTTTGTTTAATTTGATTTGGAAAGAACACTTGAACTTCATTGACAAAGAGCATATATTGTTGATAAACTTCTAGATTATTCATCTCAAGTGAGTTGCGTAAGAATTTTTGACACTTGGTATAAACCAAGCTGCGTCTACAGTTAATTTAAAGTCACTTCTTTCATGCCTCTTTGCAGATGTACCTGGGTTTATTGTTATGTGTGCAGCCAAGAATAGTTCCTGAGAGCTCCCTGTGCTATAYTGGAAGTGTTGAACATTGCTGCCAAATGTAGCTGTGGGATGCAATTGCAGGATGTACAGAAGTTGTCTAACAATTAACACTTGATGTAGTTCAGCCCAATCAAAACAAACATTATTTTCTATGTATGATACTGAACACCTTTTATGATGGAAAGGCCTTATGTTCTAAAGATTTACAGACTTTTTTTCCCCCTTAAGATGAATGAATCAAAGTACAAAATCAGAGTGAAACATTTCATTAAGATTAACGTAAGGTATGAACATAGTCTGCTGCATGAATATATTACTGGCTATTGATATCTACATTCCTGGATAAAGTGATTCCTGGATGTAGGGACTGCACTGGGCAGACTAGGTGATCATTTTAAGTCTTTGACTGTAAAATCTGTCAATGTTACAGTCCAGAAGGCTGTAACAAAGAAATATATGTAACACTTGCTGTTTCTAATAGTGAAATAATGCAACTGAAAAACTAAAGTAGAATAACCGAGGTTCATAATTCTCTTTGGTATTAATACAGAAATTTGTCTATCAGACTTCAAGCTAGCATATAAAAACGTTTGATTTGGTATTMAAAACAGATGGTTTCATGGTCATCGCTATTCCCTGCTTGAAAATGTTTTTCTTTCATGGATTGTTGTAGCAACTGTGGCTTGATGTAACTGTAAATATTTCTCCAGTCTCTTCTTAAACTTGTTTTTTCATGCTTCAACCACAGCAGTGGAGTCTTGRGCTTTACTCCCCTTGTTTCTCTTCTAATTTTCTTCTGTGTGACTAGCTTTCCTTTCTAAACTGTGTACTGTTTTCCTCTGCCCTGTTTTCCAGCAGAAGTTTGTATCTTAAGGAGATGTCTCTCAGCTTTTCAGTGTTTTCCCCTTTGCCCCCATCTCTCTATTTTTAGCTTTCTTCAGAAATTGTTGCTAGGTATGTTTATTAAATGTACACAAGTTATTGCTATAAGCCAATGCTTTTTTTCTGATCGGGGAAGAATAAGAAATCTACAATTGTAGGTCATATACTGATGTATAATTCATGGTGTACTAATAACGGTATATTGAAGGTATGGACTGAATTGTTTGTTTCTTTCTACTCAAAAAGTTTCTGCCGCAGCTTAAATGGAACATCTTACAAGTATGCTTTTTAAAATAGAGTTTTAAAGCATGCAAGAATCCACACAGATGATAAACTTACAAATGCCTCAACCATGAGAAGAGGGTTGTTAACCAATAAATGCATGTGTATAGGAAACTAAGCTTCATTAATTCTGACAGTCACTGAACGTTTTATTTTTACACATTTCCATCACTGCTGAAGAAAGTATGGGTTCTCTCAGATTTCCAGCCCAAAGGAGACCAGATGTAGGTGCTTGATCAAGAAGTGTGAAATTTCAGTTATTTGGTTTGGCAAAAATGTGTTCAGTGTTAGAAGACAGATTTCATTGCTTCTGTGAATGCGCAAGCCATATGCCATTTGTTTCAGATCTTGCTGAGAATTTGTGGGACTGGTCCTTACAAGTAGTTGAAAAAAGTTAGATAAGAATTCCCATTTGATAGAGAAATAGAGTATCCAAAGGTCATTCATTCAGGTTTCATGCAGAAGTTTAACTATGTTTAATCTGAATAATGTTCAAAACGACCTAGACTTCAAGTAATGTGACTCTTCTTTCCTGAGAAGAGTGAGAGTGTRGTGTGGCAGGGGCGGTATTGTGCTCTCATTGTGTGTGGTGTGTGTGTGTGTGTCTGTTTTGGTTGTTTTGTTTTGTTTTTTTTGGTAAAAGTCTGCAATTTTTTGTCCTTAGATTTCTGGCTTTTCACATTAATACTGCATCTTTCTTACCTCCATACCGGATCTTCACAGGAATTTTCTAACTTGGGAAGAATTTCTCCGTATTTCAGAATTAATCTGAGGCATTGGGTTTGGCATGTTTTGCTTAGCAAAAATTAATGGGCCCTGTTAATGCAGTACAACTTAGAAAATCGCTTTTTCATCTCATACTTCTTCAATTTCAATTTTCAAGTTTGTGGTGAAAACAATGATACGTAACTGTGTGATGCCATTGTAAATGTCTGTTTTGGCTATTAAGAAGTGTGACTGTACCTCTGTGAAAGAAAATATTTGTATTTTATATTTCTTAAAGCTAGTTGTATTATATATTGCAGTGTATGACTTAGTAAGTCTTCAGGTCTGTCTCAGACTTCAAGGAACTGTAGAGGTTTTCATCAAAAACACTTGTGTATGTGATAAAGAAAAAAAGTTTCAGAAAGGAATAGCCCACAGGCATGAGAGTTCGAACTGTGTTCAGGTATTTCCAGCTCTCTGATAGAGGGATGTGAATTGCAACTGTTATAGAACTTTCTCTGGGATAAGTTTTAGTCCTTTTATTGGGAAAGTAGCATCACAAATGCATGATGATGAAATGATATCCTCACAACCTTCTGAGTGCTAGTTTGGCCTTCTTCCAACCAGAAATATAATGAAATAAAAAAATATGGATTTTAACTAATCCATGTCCATATGCATAGTTGCATTAACCAGTACAAAATTTGGAACAGTCTTTTTTTTCTTCTGATATGGTAGTTTAAATTTTTGGTTGGGATATGTTACCTAGAGTAACTTAGTTTCATAGATGTGATAAATTTCCTCAAGAATTAGTTTAATTAAATTGGTAGCTGTGTGCACTCCAAGCCGTAGTAACTAGTATGGAAATTTAAGTTATTACTTGTTCAATTTCATCTGTGGATAAAACCTGAGTACGGACACAGTCATAGCTTTGGACCTTCTTTTAATGAGGGGGAAGGGGTGTGGGGGGAAAGCAGCAATGGAACTGTTTCTGGAGAAGGCAGGAATAAAATATGGTTAAGTTTAAAGGGGAAGAAGTAGTAGAGAGTTAAATGGAATAAGTCTACATTCTCCCACTTTGTCACTTTTTTTTTCTTTTTTTGTCTTTATAAGAGTTTGGGGAGGGAGCTGAGAGCCTTTCCTCTGCGAACAGTGATAGAGTTCCATGGCTGAAGATTCTGGGTGAGRGAATTCCCAGGTGGTTTCAGTGGACTATATTGTGTTGCAAGCCTCCTACCCTTTATTTTTCCTTCTAATGGTTGGAATGGGTGCCTGAGGGTTAAGTTTGTCACAAAGTTGTCATTAGGCCTCTACCTCTTTTATTATATTGAYCTCTGAGAAGGAGGTTTGTATTTCTAGTTTGTGCTTTGTGAACTTCAAATCCTGATTTTTTTTTTCCCTCTAGAACAGATAATATAGGGATCTCAAGTACATATGAAAATTTAAAGTGCAAAAGTAATTCATACTTAAATCTCTTAGTACTAGTGAAATGTAGTATTTAAACATAAATCAGAATAGAACAGAAAAATCGGAACACAAAGAACAGCAACATCGCTTTATGACATGAAAGGCTTACCTTGCTTAGCTGGTTTATTTTAAAAAGCAAGCAGGAACTGTCAAGGTACAACTTATGGGTTTTTTTGTCCCTATTGGATTTAAATTTTGTACATGAGTACAGGTGTTGGATCTTCCCTTTCTGGAATCTAGAGTAAATGGTTGTAAACAGCAGCATCGGATAAGTGTGAATCATACCAAGTCTAGAGATTTATTTTAAAAAATATATATCCTACTGAGATACTTTTGTTTAACTTTTTTTTTTTTTAAACACCAAGCTTTATCTTATTTGGTAAATATTAAAAGAAACTTTTGTTTGTAAAAGCTATTTCCTTCATGGTTAAATTGCTTTTAGAGCATGATAAAGGTTGTTTTAGGAGCTTTGCCTTGTATCCTACTGGTGAATCAAAGAGTAGCTAAGCAGGGTGAGCCTTTCATGTCATAAAGAGTAGGTGTACTGCTGAGGAGTTATTGTTAAATCCTTCTCATTAAAGACATATAGAAACACAAATTRTACCTTTAAAGTCGCTTGGGTTTCCATACTGGCATAATTTTTTTTAAATTTGTGTGTCCTTTAGAAGGAATGAGTAGGTTGTTTGGATTTCTTTTTTTTCCTATTTGTTTTTTTGTTTTGCTTTTGTTTTTGTTTTTTTTAAACCCTCAGTTTGGTGGCTTTCCACACTTACATATATGTGGTCTTTCAAACAAACCATAATCCTTTCTGCTCAGCTGGCTTTTTTTTGACTTTCTCAATCATGGTTTCGGCGTGTAGCTTCTTGAGGGGTTGCATAATGTTTGCAGACTTAGAGCTATTGGAGCTGAGAAGTTTTGTGGTCTTTTCAGAAGAACAAATAGACTTACTTAGTGGTCCTGAATGTCACCATCTGCATTTAGGAGGAAAGCATGTAGAAGATGTGTATTGAACAAAAGCTTTAAATCACCCACAACCCGCACCCACACACCCCCTGCCCCGCAGATTATGTGGAGAACTATACCAAAAAACCTCTTTTTATTAGGTTAAAGTTGAATAATAAAAAGCTAGGAAATGCCAGAATCTTTTCCCTGTGTAGCTTGAATTCAGTCCCTAAGTGCATATGAATTTTGATTTGAAATATTTTTCTTTTTCTGGAAAAAAAGAATTTTTCAAACATACTTAAATCTCACTTTCCCCTCAGGGCACTGCCTCAGACAGTGCTTGAAGCAGACTTCCTTTAGTCATAGATCTGAGCTGTGTAGGAAGGGCCTCTAGTATTTCTAGAATCTGGGCTTCACTTGTTGCAGAAAGTGACAGGTTTAATGAATAAAGGGGACATCAAAAAAAAAAAAGATGTTTTTCCTGTTAAGTATGTTACCTCGAAGGTTTGCATTTGAAYGCTGCCTTTGCTAAATAGTTGCTATGCAATGGTAATTAAGATGCTCACATTTCAGTTAAGCTCAGTCATTCTGTTCTTTTTGTGGTGCTCAACTATGGCCTGACTGTGCATGGACTTCCTACTGCATCTGAAGTCAGTGGAAGCTGTGTTATCAATTTTTATGTGCTGATATATACACTGGAAAAATTAAGCATTGCAAATTGGCTTCTAAAGTTAGTGTGTGACTTTAATCTCTTGTGAGTTAATTTGATCCACCAGAAAAAAGTCAGRATTCATGCTACCTTGTTTAATGTGCTTCACTTTCTCAGTACTTCAAATATAACAGCTATAGGAAAAATCCTTGAAGAAATTAAGAATTCTTGCTTTAGAGGATGACTTGAATAGGTTGTATATTAAAATAAAGCTTAAAGCTATATATTGAACCGCAAGARTAATAAATTGAATTCTTGCTGAAATATACTGAAAAGAAGTTCTCTTCATGTGTAGAATGAAGCAACAGTTGTGGAGGGACGAGGGAGAAAGTGGGCAATCCTTTTGTATACTTTCCTTGAAACCTATGGGACTGAATTAAGGATGTCTAATATAAACTTTGACATTTTGCTAATGAAATGCTTGTAACCTTTATATTGGTCCTAATGTTATCTTTTCATGTAGCTTCCTAGATTTCAAAGAAAATGACAGATTGAAGTTTCATTATACAATATTCACTTGATAACCTATGGGTAGAATGAGACTCTAGCTTGTCCATGCGGTCTTTATTGCTTGTGCTGTGGGAGTCATGCAGTAGTAGGTTGTCATTCCTTATAGACTAGTGTTAGAGCCAGGTGACGTTCTTTGCTAGTAATGTTTGCAAGTTTAACTGACAGAAGTTTTGTAACTTGGGAAACGTGCTTAAGTCAACATGGACTATTCTGACTGTGATCCTTTTGCCCCTCCATAAAAAGTTTTGTTCCCTCAGTGTTTTCTCTCTCCATTTTGGCTTGACACAGTCCTTATTTTTCTAACTCTAGTAATAGGCTTCCTGTCTACCAAGCTGTGATTTCCAACCCCTCCCCCTCCGCCCCCCCCCCCAAAGATTTTGTTCCTATTCTTGCACTGGCTTCGTGTGAAACTTTTTTTTCCCCTCCTCCTTCTCCAGTTGCCTGCCAAGACCTGTTTTCCTTCTCTTTGTGACCCATCCATTTGAGCTCTCTAGTGYTCTGCTTGGGAATTGGAGAGTAGCTTCCTTGGCTCAGAGGAAGGTTCTTTGGGCATATAGGCACACCATGAAGCAGTCCAGCTCTGAAGTTGCAGAGAAGGTCCTGTTTAGACTCAGGCGGGGAGCACAGGGGGAATTTGACTGTAAAAAGTCTAAGGTGACTCCCCTGAGTATATACAAGCTGATTTTTACAGTGTCACTTTACAAATGGACACAACCTGCTGTATTTTTTTTCTTTGGGGGGGGAGGGGTTGAAATAATAAGAGACAAGCCTTAAAAAAAATTGATTATCAGGCTTAATCTCAATCTCCTGCTCCAAATCATAGTGTCGCTAGTATAAAAATGAGTRCCCTATTCAGCACCAATGTCATTTTTGTCAAATTTGTCCCCTGAAGAGATGTGATTGTAATAAGCTTCAACCCTACCACTTTGGCAGAATTGTAAAACTGAGAGCAGATTTTTATGGTGAGGAGTGGCAAACGGCCTTACTAGGTTGTCCTCTGAGTTTTTCCTTTATCTGTTAAATGAGAGAGATGGAGAGATCAGTCTGTCTCTTCCTGCCCAGTGTAAAAGGAAGAGTTTGGGGATATCTAACTCTTTTTTGCAACTTGGCTTTTTGGATCTGGGAAGAACAAAGTAGGCTGTATATTCAAAGCAAAATCTACATCTTTACTCATAATTATTCTCTGTAATCCTGTCTGAGGCAGGTTACTTGAGTAGTCAGTGCATAAGCTACTTTCTTGTTGCAAGTCAAGTTCATTAACTTGGGGAGGGACAGGGGGAAGAAAGGAGTCTTAAGTTACTGTGTACATAACTAGGATGGGTTCTTATTTGACCTGAAGTCTGTCTTGATGCAGCAGCACAAGCCAGCGAGGAGACTGTCACATTTCGCCGTGAACGCAGCACATTTAGGCGTCAGGCAGTACGACGCCGGCACAATGCAGGGAGTAACCCTACCCCTCCTACATTGCTCATCGGATCACCCCTCAGGTAGGGTATCTAAATGTTCCACCATATTTAGCATGCATGCAGCAGACCACTTCTCCCCACACCCACCAGTGTTGCCAGAAAAGCACTTTTTTCTTCCCTTCCCACCATAACTTCCTTGAGCTGTCACTGCATGTCACTGTGGGCTTGTTGAATTGTGCATGTATATGTGGCACTATTTTAAAAATGAACAGGATAGCCAGTCTCTAACATGTTACAGTTGGTTTCAGATTGATAACAAAATGAACTAATGCTAACAAACTTAGACTCTGTGTTTTCTCAGTTTTAACAAATACTTTAGAAGTTCTTGCTTTCAAGCGAGGAGAAGGTCCCAAGAAAATACTGTTGTTCGTTACTCCTCATTTTGTTCTTCTCTTTCCCCTAGGAAAGTAAGCATTAGGGATAGTAACACAATCACTTTGCAACTCTGTAGATGGTGAGAGATGAGCATTATAACAAAATGGCATACCATTATAATGAGCTATATCATACCTGGAAAGCTCCAAATCTAAAATGCAAGTAAAGCATTGTATAAACAGCCTGCAACTATTTCCAGCAGAAAAGAAATAACGAACTAATATAGTGATGTTCTTGTTATAAAACCACAATATTGCTCAATATTAAATCTAATCGTGTAGCACTCTGCATGCCTCAGCAGTATATACTATACGCATGTATCCCAGGGCTCCTTAAGCTTCACTTGCTCACTTGGTAACAATATTGAGCCTAGTGATATGTTGCAGACAGCAGCACTCTGTGTTCAGTCTGTCAGCCTGAGCAGTAGAGGCAGCAACCATGGTAATGTAAAAAAAAAAAAAAAAAATTTTTTTCTTAATTTCAATCCCATGGTTGCCTACAGCATTGGAGAATGTGGCAAGCAGAATATTGCCCTTAGTCAAAGGAGCACTCCCACATCCATATCCAACTAACTCTTCCTCCGGTTACATGACAAATATGCAGAAATAAGAGTATACATCGTATATTCTTAACCATCATCTGCCATATGCTAAGCTAACTTTTAACAACAGGAGCATTCTGGTTTTGCTTTTCAGTAATATTTTTGCCTATTTTTAAACTGGAAAAAGCTATAGAAATATGAGCAAATAAATTCAGGAATCCTGCTGTAACAAAACAAAATACTTCGAAATACAAAAATAGAGGATGGGGAGGAGTTTTGTCATCTTTGTGGCACCACCGAAATAATCAGGGACTGAATTTCTACATTGTCCTTGGGCAGGAGGATTGCAAGAATGGTACCTAAGATCTAACAGATCAAGGATTGGCTTTGGCCACATCATGGACTGAAATTAGTAAGATGTGTTTTTATTGGTTAGTGCAGTATGTGGTAGTAATTAATCAATTCAGATAAATCTTTTTTTAAACTTCTGATCTTGCTTAAACATTTTAAGTTAGTGAATTACTTCRTAGTAAGGGATGTTGCAATAATTTTTGCATTCTCTTGCATCACTTGTTCTGCTCACTCTGTCTCTCRCTCTCTTAGGATGGTGGTGCAGTTTTGTCTCTTGGTGTATAAGAGGTTGTACAAACTAATTGGAGAGAAAGTAATGAGTTTTCTTTCTCCTAGACAAGTAGAAAGTGAGGCAAATGAAGGACTCTGGTTTAAACTAAGATTGACCCCTGCCCCCTTTKCACATGCTAGTGCAGTCATTAAGGTTCCCCAGGTCTAAATTGGACTTCACTGTGAGAGCATGAGAAAGCTGAATTTGGTAGAAGTAACTTCTTATTCAGACAAGATATCTGAGCATGAAAAAAGGAAGTAAATGTTCCGGCCAGACATCATCTTTGTGCATCTTCCCATTATCTGAATTTGTTCCTTTCTAAATAAAAACAAAGCTTAATACTTTGACCAGCTATCTGGAAGAGATGCGTATTATCATAAATACTTAGACATACACCCAGAATCACTGACGGAGGTTACTTTGCTCAAAGCATTGTTTGACTCAGCATTGTGATGCTGAATGACCGTCCCTTGGTGTGGAGTTCCCTTATCTTAGTCTGTGTCAAGTTCCCAAACAAATGCAAAAATTCTTTCAGATTTGACAAATCCTATTTGAATTGCAGAGTGAAATGTGTTTGAAAATCTGTTTTTGTTCAGATTTGTAAATGAGTATTCTGAAAAAAAAGTTTGCATTATATGGGTGACTTAATTTTAATGGGTTTTTGTGTGCTGCTAGAAGAAGAAACCCTTCAGTATCAGTAAAGTATGAAGTAAGGTATGAAGTGCATAAGGAAGAAATGTGAAGTAGTACAGGAATTCTTAGCTATTTTGAAAGGATTTTATTAGATGACTATCACTGCAAATATACAGGCATTTCTGGTATATGCTAGCGTGAACTGCCTCAGTCTTGTTCCTAATATTGCTAATTCATATGACTTCAGATGTTAAACTTCTAACACTGTTAGATTTACTGATCTTTATTAGACCTGATATTACTTCTTTCTTATCCTTGCCACAAAAATTCAATCTCCTAATTTCTTAACTCTGCCATTAAAATTGGATATAATCGGGATAGCCCCTTAAGGCCTGTTGATTTCCACCTGAATTTTTCTATCCACCATTACAAATACTTTTCCCTTCTATGAAATCTTTAGTAAAAGATATGATGGTATTGTATACCTATTTGCTTGGCAATGAAAGATGTTTTAAAGTAAAAACCTGGTCTAGTAAATTCTGCTGGTTTTGACACTAAACTAGACACAAGTGTACTTTAACAAAAAAAATGCCACCCTGCTTTCATCCTGCTTAAGTATCAACAGTGTTCTGGGCACTTCAAACATAAATATGCTTCAGCATCCCTTGTACTTAATGATGTATGCATGTGTGTCTGATATGAGAACTGAGTGGACTGTCTCAAGTAGAATTTTATTTTTAGAAATTTGTAATTAGGCAGAGAATAACTGTCTGTGTATCCATGCAGTCTTCTAATAACAATGTTCTGCCTTTATCCCCCCCCCCCCATTGTGAGAGGTATGGATAACTACTGAACGGACAACTTGTATTTACCTTGTGGACAACTTGTATTTACCTTGCGGTATTTAGCTATCCTTTAAGGGAAAGCAGTGTTGTTTAGCATTGTTATGTTGCTGATAATACTTAAGGGAGACAAGGAAGGCTGGTGCATCTGTGAGCTTCCTTAGGGCTTCTGTTGCCATGCAGCTCACTGAGCTTGTCTACAGCAGCAAAATACTGATTCAGATTCAGATATATCAGAATATGGTAATGATGGCTTGCAATTTTGTTACCTCATCAGCTGTGTGCATGTCTGCTTATCTTGCATGAGCTTTTCTTAACACCTATTCTTGTACCTATTTTCATGGGKTTTTTTTTCTCCCCAGTGGTATTCTAACAAAAGAACTGAAAAGCAAATGTTTTAGAAACTCTTCTATTATAAGCAAGTAAAACACCAGATAACCCTTCCCCCAACTCTTAGTAAGAYCTTGTTTGTTTAGTTTCCTCGTTTGCACACTGTAGAACAGCATCATGCTGTATTCAGTGAAATGTTAAAAGCAATAGGTGTTACAGTTTGTGTTCTTCATCACAGAGCACAAAGGAATGGTCTAAGATATTTTTCATAATAAACCCACAAAATAGAAATCCTTTAATCTTGTATAACAAGATTGTTTTTTTGATTTGATCAAATATCCCCTGAATAATGTGCGATGTGTAATTTCTTTAAATGAAAGATAATAAAACCACTAATCTCACTAGGTAGATGTGATCTACAAGTGTAAATGCCACTTATTCTGAGACTTTGCCATGTTAATACTAAACAAGCTATTTCTAATGAAAACATTAGCTAACTTTGTTAAATAGCATAGTAAATTAGTTCTGGAGTGGAAGGGAGGTGAAGAGGAAAATCAGTATTTTCAACCATTGTCTACTTGTATGTCTGTAAATCTGTAAACTTCTCTGAAGCTTAAGTTGAATTTTAAAAACTGTTTTTTGGTGCAGGTATGTGTGTATAGAATTTCTTTGTGGTAGGAATACTGAGATATTAAGTTTTTGCAATGCTACCAAAATAAAAGTTTAAGTTGAGCTAATGAGCAACTTAATCTAATATTGCCAATTAATAATTTGTTTTAAATACACTCAGAAAAGAATTCTGGATCTATTGACTTAACTACAGTTACCTACCAGGTCTGTGACAATGCATGGCTGCTAATTAAGCTTAAAGACGTTTTATAGTTAGAGTGCAGATTGATAACAAGAAAGATGGATGATGGTCCTGTTAGTCTGATGTAAAAGCCCCCAACCTACTAAACAGCTGAGCAAGCCATACATTGGCAGGCAAAGAAGACCCTGACTGTGAGACCACTGGAATAGCTGCTGTTGTATGTAGGTGGGACCTCAGTTTGCAGTTAAAAGAATCGGCGGTAGCTTGCTTTTGTGCCCACGAATTAACGCTTGTAGAAGAGGCTTGAGGGGGACTTGGGGAGAAGTTAAAACACAAAAATAATCTTCAAAAGTAGTACAGGAGCTGTATCTCTAAAGCTACTGTTGTAACTGGATAAACTAAACACTCGGTTGTACATGGGTTATCATAACCCTAACGAATGGCTTCTTAATACGATACTTTCTTTTAACTTTGACCTCTTTAGAAAAAAGTTTTGTGTTGCTTCACTTCTAGCTATTTTTCTTTTCTTCCCGGTAACGTCTCCCCAATCCGTGTTTTTTCGTAGCCTTCAAGATGGTCAGCCAGGCCAGCAGCCCTCCTCCCAGGCCACAGTGCAGTCCCGCCCCCCCTGCCAGGCCGCTGGGCTCAGCGCTAGCGCCTCCTTGCTGGTGAGAAATGGGAGTGTCCACTTAGAAGCCTCACATGCCGCTGCATCTGCTGCAGGCGGTAGCAGTTTGCACGATGAACTTGGTATGCAGGCCTTATGTAACCTTCATGACATGGACGTTTTAATGCGGCAGATGTGTGGGTAATAATGCGCTGAAAATCAGTTAAACTTGGCTTCGTTTCTGAATCTCATAGGTGCATTTCTGCAAAGGCAGTGTTGCTCATTGGTTCCCTGCCTTTCACAATCACTTTTCCATGCACTTTCTCTAACAAATGCACAAGGGGAAACATTTTAAAGATTCATAAATACAAATAATGAAGTTGTAACATCTTTCATGATTTGAACAATATAACGCGTAATGCATAAGTTCCTGTCTTAATCTGCATTGTCACAGGTAGTTGGGCAGAGATTGATATCAGCTTTGGGGAACTTCTGGTTCTTTGTGGGGGGGACACTTATGTTCCTTGGAGAATTCTTAATCTTGCCTTTTTTCCCCTCTATTTTTTGATGACTCTTGCTCAGCTGCTGTTTAATAAAGAAATTGTCATGTGAAGGAAGATAGTTTCAATGTGCAAATTAATTTAGTAACTTGAGATCAGAAGAAAATCATGACTTTCTTGTATCAAATATCTTCAGTTCATTTAGTGCCCCATGGTAGTTCTTGTTTTTTCTGTATAGTACTTCCATTTTATATTAAATAACTGTTTATTAGCTCATCTTTTTCTCTGCAGTCAATAAAATCACTATGGTGAGGGAAGTTAAGATGGTTGTAATAAGTGACCGATTCATGTGACCCAGAAAAGTAGGGGTAGATATGGAAAAATTCCTGGCAGGGGTGTTTGCAGTAATCCATACATGGCCTGAATTGCTTATGACTTTTGGCATTAACGTAGAATTCCTGCTTAAAATATTAACATGGCTGTCTTTAGAACTGACACTTATTAGTGACATATTATTTTGGGCAGCTGTTGGCTGCATATTTTGAGTTATATAAAACTACAGGTTAGCTCAGAACAGTGATAAAACCCTTCTGACATGCCTTACTTTAATCCACTACTAAAAGATAAATGGATATAATCTTACTCTGCCAGTGAGGAAAATTTCAAGAATTCCCAGGCTGTGGTGCCCYTTAAAATATGAAAATAATCATAACTTGTTAACCAAACTGTACCTTCTAGTTGCAATATAAGAAAAATTGAAAACAGCCCAGACACTTTCTGATATGTTTTATAAAATTAACTACACACGTGGAAAATACCCAGTCAACTTACTGTTTTGTTTTAGATTCTGTGGATCTAGAAGTTTCTAGATAGAAAGATCAAGATTTAGGATTATGCATCTCTGAACAATGAAAGTATACTGGGGTTTTGAACGTACTGGGGGGGGGTTAGTTATTTAATTTGGAGCCTTGTATTTCTTGTTTGAAAGCATTATTGTAATATAACCTGTGAGAAATTCAAGGATGCTTGTTATATCTGTCCAAGGTTAAAGTTAAGGGTTTTTTTATGCTTAAAGCCACCATTGTTATTTCTGAGAAATATGGTTCGTCTTACCCAAAATAATACAATCAAGGTTTATACAACTCAAAATATAATACACGATCTGTTTTTTAACAACCTGAACTTAAAAACTTTATGGTACTGTGTCTTTCTCAAAATTAAAGTGGCTTCTTTAAGAAATTTGGCATTTCTTTCAGGGTGTCTGAACAGTCACTAGAAAAGCAGTGCAATGGAGTCTTAGAACTTTTTGCAATTAAATTCTTCTGAAACTTTGTGTTTACTGTGCTTACAGTAGTGTGGGGTGGTACATTGCCAGTGGGAGGCAATAGGAGCTTGAAACATCTGTTTAGAAACCTTCCCTGAGTGAAAGCAGCTAGTATAAGCAAGATTGCCCCCCCCYTTTTTTTTTTTTTGAAAATTAAATTTTCTAATTGGTTTGGCAGGCTTCCCAAAATTCAGTGGTGTGAACAAATGTGCTCTCAAGAAGAGGTGTGTTTTGTGTGGTAGATATCCTCTTTTGTTAGAGGATAGACCAGCTAATGCAGCTGGCAGAACGGAGCAAGCTTTTGGATGCATAGTCCGTTCATCAGGCCTGACAAGGGAGAGTGTCTGAGGATAGAGATGCTCCGGTCATAAGGAAAGAAAATCAGGGTTGAAATAACACTACTGCTGTATTTGCCTTAAGTCTACAGGCTATTGTTTTTGCTCTGTTGTTCCAAACTATGTTAAAAACCCCTTTTTGTTTTTTATTTTAATTTTTATGCTGCTGTTAAAGCAATGTAGATAAAAGGATGAGGTGTGGGGTGTGTGTGTGTGTTTTTTTTTTTTCTTTTTCTTTTTTTAATCCTCCTTATTGAGATCCTATTAGCATTTTTTTCCAGTTCCTCTGGAAGATAAACAGAGCATGTGTTAATGTATGTGAAAAATATTAGGATTTCTTTTTAGTGTACAAGTGCAATATCTGCTTCTACATTTTTTCTGTTTTCCACTAATATGTTGATGTCAAGCTGCAGCTTTTAAGAAAACATATATAATTTTTTGATTTGAAGGTTCCTGTCTATTAATTTGATTTTCGTGGCTTATTTTATGAAGGGTGAACCTTACTGGATTATACCTAGTCTACACTCAGTCCAGTCAGGAAGGGAAAAGAGTGGATTAATGGAGAGCATGGCGAAATTTTAAGCAGTCCCAGAGTAGAGGTTGCAAGTTAGATGGTACTGAGTTATTAACACTTCCTGGTTATATGTAAAAGAAGCAGTGAAGCTTCCTGGCAAGAGCAGTAATCTGGTAATGACCATGTATTCTTCTTTAAGACTTGCTGGGCATTGCATTGTCCTGCCACTAAGAGATGCTTTGAGGCAGTATCTTCAGCCTTCCAGGTCTGAAGTAGAAAGAGCTCTATAAATTGTGCGCTTGCTTCATGAGGGATGAGGGGGGAAGAATGTGAAAGGGTGGAAAAGGAAGCTTCATGTGGAGCAGTAAATGAAGAAAATGATGGGAGAAACACAGGACAGAAAGGGAAAGTGACAGATTGTACGCCATGATGTATTAGAGGCAGGATTAATATGATATGAATCCAGAGAAGGGGCTGGGGGGGCAACAGGCCATGATTTAATTGAATTAGTCTTTGGAACATAGTCTGGCAGCACTGATAACCTTTTATTCTCACTAATATCTAATTCTCAGGGCGTGTAGATGATGAGTAGAATTTTTGAATCCTTGTGGCAAATCTTTGAATACCTTGTGGGTATTACAATTTGTGAAGTAGTTTGGAATCCAAGTACTGAATTATTAGAACAGATGCCTGGTTTCTGAAACTGGGATGAAATAACAACCTATTATCCTCAGCTAGCTATGTGTGGGTTTTTTCTTTTTTTTTTTTCTTTATTGTTAGAATGTATACGTGATTAGATATCTAGTAATTTGAAGCTTTGCAATACAATTACTCTGCCATGTCTGGTTGTACCATGTACAAGTGGTGATCTCTGATTTACTTGCTTCTATTTATGAAGGTTGTTGGATTTTCCTGTTGAAAATCAAAACTTCCCATACTGCCTCTAAATATTAATCAAATAATTTATCTGTGTATATATTTAAAACGATTCAGTATCAGTTCATCAGTGTCTCTTTAAAATTGAGTAACCTTATTTAGGATGGATGGGGGAGTATTTTCAAAGGTACAGGTAGAAGATAAATACTTGCTTCTGATTGTCCCCATTGAAAAATAGCCCTGTTGTAGTTTGTGGTACTCTTCATAAGAGGTAAGCTGTTCTTCACATGGAATTTAAAAAATAAACCTCTTTGAAGTGTCCAAACTACAACTATGTAAGTTTCAATACTGCAGCTAAAGATAAATTTTTTTGATCTTTGAAAATATTTCCTTGCACATGGAGACTCTTCAAATTCTGAAGGCTTCACTGGTTGTCCTGACTAGGTTTTAAAGAAGTACTGCAATAAGTAGATGAATGTATTCTAATGATGCTGTAGCCTTCAACTGTTAGCAACATACAGAACTAGTCCATGAGAGGTTTGAAACAAAGTAAGATTTTATTGAACAGAAAACTGGAAAATGTGCTGAAAATAACTTGGCTGAAGAAAACATCAGAAACTCCGTTTTAGTTGGATGCTAAGTCACTTAAATCTTTTCCAGGTTTTAGCTGTGTAAGCTCATCAGTCTGTTGCTTTCATTGATTCCCAAAACTGCAAAAGGCCAATTCATACAGTGGGTGAACCATTACACTGTCTTTGGACTCAGTGATGAGATTTTTGTTCTTTGAAACAAGTGCATGCATTTGTCTTTTCCTCTCATCATGTCAGGATGAGGTTGTAATCTGGATTCGTGTGCCTGAATATCAATGACTTAGTTTTGTCATTTTGGTAATGAGTCTAAATAGAATATTGTTTGGATGACTTTAATTTGCTAAGAATTCACAGCTCTTGCTTTGTGAAAAGTTACAAGCATTTCTCTTTAGTGGCCAAACATACTACTGGCTGTATTTCTTTATTTGAAAAATAAACTTTCAGTTTGCCTTTTATTTACAGCCTGATAAAACTATAGTCCTTTAAACAATAAAAAAAAGGTCTTGCTCACACATATTCAGTGTGATGCTATCAAATATTTCAAAGAGAATGCTGTGGGAGAAATAGGAATGGGAGGGAGAGAAGACTACCAGGATAACCATAGAAGTCTGTAAGTAGATCCCTAAATATTGAATCTTGTGAGCATTGGGATCCTTCATTAGAGTGCAAGAGTGCTGTGAGGAAGCTGTCAATAACCTTGCACAGACTTTAAAAAATAATAATAATAATAATTGATTGGGCTTTGGAGCTCAATCATAGAATCTCTAGTTACACCCTATGGTTACTTCCTCTCCAACACAGACTAGTTCTGTAAGTAACCTTTGCTACTTTGGATGACGTCAAGCTCTTCTGGAGAGCCCTTTTATTTTAAAAAAGGGCAACTGTATTTTATTGAGAACTTGCCTGAGTTAGAATTTTAAAGCCACATTTTTCTTGTCAGTGAGMTCACTCTCATTAGAAAGTTTATTTTACTAGAGGGATGCATGCAAGTATGGCAAAGCCTGAGCTGATTTTGTAGTTCATGTGCAGGTAATTTGACATTGTTTCATCTGTTTGTTGAAATCATTGAATACATCTCTATTTACCAGGTATGTTTTATCCCACCACAGTCATGCAGTACTGATATCAGCAGTGCAAATACAGGAATTTGTAATAGACTTACATGAGTTGGGCATGCAGGAAGTGCAGGTATTTCCTAATGTGAAGTTATGCTGATTTTTTTTTAATAGTTATAAGCCCTTCTCAGAGATGTTGACATTATCGTTCAGTAAACTTCTTTTGAGACATGTTTGTCTGATATATTATCTCAGTCCAAGAGAATGAGAAGATATTTCTTCTAAGTAGTAYGCTCTAATTTCTGTGACCATTTCCATAATTTAAAAATCAAAGTTGCATTGCCAGGATCTCAATTTATCTATACAAAAGCATGAAGAACTTAGTATCCCAAACTTATTTCTTTCTTTTAAGAACTGGTTACTTAGAGGATTTTTCCCCCCTAATAAGCTACAAATAATTTTGTCCACGCTAAACTTGAAGTATATTACCCAATATCTTTGCTTTTGTTGTTGAAATTTTCTTTTACTGATGCACTTGAGAAATATATCACTGTAATTCAGATTCAGTTATGGTGACAAAGATCACTAAGTAGTGTGCTAGTTTAAATTTAAAACTTTGCTTTAGTAACAACTGTTACTACACTAACCAAAGGACACTTAACTAAAGGGCTTCATTAGGAGCTTAACTATTCTAAAAATAATACTAACAAGTGGATTTTCTACTTGTTTCCTTACAAGTATCTATAGTAGATATAACAGCCTTTCCTCAATATTTAGTTATGTTGTTGAATTCTGAAGCATGCTGTCCATGACTCCTAAACCATGTAGCTGCCTTGTCAGAATGGTCTCTTCTTTCTTAGCACAGCTGTGGTATGCATCTGCTTGGTCTTAGTGCTCCCCCCACTCCCCACCCCCCAAGTGAAGGTAGGAATTTTTATGAAGATATTTTCATGGTACTAGTATTTTTTCCTTAGTTTCACTGGTTTTTATCCATCCAGTTCTATTTTGTAATCTCCTCATTCTCAAATGCCTCTAGAGGGAACTCAATTTCCTGAGGAACTGAAGAGAAGTTAGAGACAGAGAAAGGAGAGGGAGAGAAAAGAGGGGGGAGGGGAGAAAAGACTATGCTCTCACAGATGAAGGAAAGAGGGGAAGAGCTTATCCCTTGTCAGCACCAGGAGAAAGTGAATTCTAGGACATGCAGCTGGGAAGTGTGTGCAATTTTTGCTTTTGATGCTTCAAAGTTGGGTTTTTGTATAAGCATGTCATGTTTTCCATCATGGCGGGTTGTGAGCTAGAAGAGATGCAGAAATTGGCAGGGCATTTCACATAAAAAGATTCCAACTTTAAAACCTGCTTCCTGTATTCTGAGCTGAAATGTATTGAACCTGGCCTTCAGGGGAAATGACGATGCTTATCTCTCTAATCAGACTATTGTGGAGGGAAGGGCACTGTAAGAACATAATATTGCGAGTAAGGTTAACCTATCACTTGGGTTTTCATCTATGGCTACTTTTAATTTTATTTTTATGTATAGGCTTGATATTATTCATTCAAAATTAGTTTTTAATAACAAGTTTAGGAAGTTTTGGTTAATGGATTTTCAATAACTCCAAATGGTTTTGCACTTTTCTGTTCTTACACTGAAGTGTTTTCTTCTGGTTTGAAGGCTAAATCGCTGCCTTTTTTTTTTTTTTAAACTTTCTCCAGAGGTAAAACTAAGGAAGCATCTCTGGTGGTTTCTTTGACTCTTTATTTCTTTCCAAATAGATATGTACCTTTAAAAAAAACAAAACAAAACAAACTTTTAAACTGGACACTTGAGAAATCTCTACTATGGCTAAATGCCATGGTTCCTAAAGCTTATAGAGAATGATTCACTGATTGCTCTACAGGGGGGGAAAAAAGCAGTGAAGCAATTGGTCATTGCAAGTTATTCGCCTCCTTATTCTCTAAAGGGGAAAAAAAAAAAAAAACTTCTGTTGTGCTTCTGTTGCATTAATGATGGCATCTTTGTCAATATGAACTCGTAAAGTTTAATTTAGTGTTGCAATTTACTGTATATACTGTAAACTGGTATGAAAGAGAACTGAGTAGCTAAATTCTTACTCTGCTGGTAACATATGTGTTATCAAGTTTTTGTATTCTGACACTGATATAAATTTAGATGTTTAAATCGGTCTCATTAGTAAGTTAATGTACAGAAACTAGTGCCAGTGGGATGAAATGTAATGGAATTTTGACCTGGYTTTTGACATTTTCTTTAATAGGTAAGTTCAGTTCTACGCTCTACGAGACAGGGGGCTGCGACATGTCACTTGTGAACTTTGAGCCAGCTGCAAGAAGAGCATCCAACATCTGGTGTGTGTGAAGGCCAGTCAACAGTGATGATTCTTGTCTTACTGCAACAAAAACTCTAATTTTAATTTTAAGAGGTCATTTAGTATGGACTACAAAAACCACTTTTTTGTGTAAAATATCTGTGTATTTTTACTTTTAAAACCTAACTGATTTTTGTTAGAAGATCACATTAAGTGGATAAATAATCTTCTCGACCTAGGCAAATCTTGGAAAATGTAGACTAATATTAGTGTAAGTAATAAATGTCCACATTGAAAACTTGACAAATGCRTTTCTGATTGGCTTACAGGAAGTCTGTCTTAATGAATTTAACTTGGGTTTTGGGAAGGGAGGGTGCTATTAATCATAATTACTATTTTTTACAAATTAACTTCCAATTATGAAGTGAGTGTAAACCTGATAAGTTTGTTCTCAAGTTCCTGGATGGCATGAAACAATACAGGGTTAACAAGAGTTAACATGCCTGAGGTTAAAATTTGACTTACAGTTGAAATAGCCAGCTATATACTTGAAAGTTCATCTGCTTTTGGAAAGATGCCCTTTCCCCCTTTGAAGGGACAGGAGGCAGGAGAAGGAAAACAACCCAAAACCTCCCCACAAAAATCCACTGCGTTATACAGAACTGCTCTGAAGCTATTATCTCTGGCTGAATGCTACTAAGCCCCCACCCCATGTTGGTGGAATAGCTATTGGATTTATGGAGCAATGCATTTTAAAAACTCTGTTTTCGAGTCCTTCCTGTGTAAGTGTGCAAGTACCTCTTGTAGAACTGAACTTTGATGTCAAGTTCTGTATTCCTTGCCCAAAGCTGCTGATGCCTGCCTCTACTGCTCGCCTGTTCCAGATGCAGTGGCTTTGGGGATGGCTGCTGTTATGAAGCTACATATGCTAGTGAAAGAAACAAACTGGGCACATCCAAATCGGATCTTGGCTTTTCTAGACAATACTTGCATTTCAGTAAAATAAAACTGATAACAAAGGCAGCTTTTAACTCAAGACAAGGAACTGAAGGAAACTTGTTTAAACTTGATACAAGCCTTGGTCGTGTGATATATAGGGAAAACATATATAGCTAAAAGCCGTCCAAAACTGGGGAGAAATCAATGGCCAGATATGGACTTTACTAATAGAAATTTGTCCTTATTTCTAAGAAATGGCAATTGCAAAGTAACTCTGCTCCTCTTACCAAAGGTTTAAGAGTATTTAAAGTTCAATTTTAAAGAGCAACTTAAAATTAAGAACTTGCGTTAAGCATGTAACATTTTTTACAGTTTTGAGACTTTGGTAATATGGTATAAAACTAACAAACTGTCTGAGAACTGACAGCAGACACAGCGCTCTTCCAGAGATACACGGTGCATGTCTATGTATTAGTAGCTAACTTTTTTTTTTAAGCTGAATTATTTTCATTGCAATAATCCTCATTAAACAACTAAGGGATCTCTAGCTGGTCAAATCATGCATTGAGAAAATTATAGCAAGGGTAAGAGTAAAAAGCTGCCTGCTTTACTGTAGCTTCAGAACTTACTGCAATATACAAGCCCAATGTCAAGATTTGTTTCCTTGCTTGGTTGTGTGTAATGTTTTAAAACAAGAGGATACCTGTGTCTTAAAATGTGTGATTGAAAGGGAAAAAAAATTTTTAAGCTGAAATTTGGAAGGAATCAAAATTGATTTAGGACACTAATAAATTAGAGTGGCTTGTTGAAATCAAATGTAGTTTTATAATCTGAAGTCTTTCCCCTGTTCTTATAGTGACACGGACTCTCATGTATCGAGTTCTACCTCAGTTCGCTTTTACCCACATGACCTAGTAAGTTTTAAAATTTATTTTTAAAGCATGCAAAAAATCAGAAGACTTTGTTTTTATAGCACTGATTAATTGTTCTGTGTTGTCTGTTCTTGAGACTTTTTTTCCTGTGTTCAAATGAAGATAAATTATTATTTACTGTTGCAGTGTCTTCATATATACATACAAATTCATCTTTCTGCAAAGCACTTAAATCTAAATATAAAGTGTTTCATCTGACCTGAAACTTGACAATTTGGATCTAAATTATGTGGAAATCAAATGTGCGGAGATATCCTATAAAGATTTCCAGAGACTGGATAACTGTACTTGGGCAGAGTTTTGTTCCTGTGCACTGCTAAGAACAGCAGGTGACAGAAAGAATAAATGTCATGTTTTTGTTCTGCAGTGTTCTGACCAAACATAACTTCAGTAATTTCCCTGAAAGGAATTTAATAACCCGTCATCAGAATCTCTTGCACAAAGTTTAATTCATATGAAATGAGTTCTTGAAAAAAGGCAGAGGCTTACCTGCCTTCATCCTGCAAATAACTTTATAATTCCCTGGTTTTTCTGATCTCGGGCCTTTTAAATTGCTGTCAAGTCCAAATGTACCTGTGCTTGTAATTTGGAAGTCCAGTATTGCTGTGTCACTAAAACCCTGCAAATGATCATGWTTCTTAAGAAAATAAAGCATTTTTAACTGTTACTGTTAACAATGATAACCTAATCAAGATGGGAAATGGAATTTTGATTCTGCGCTTGGCAGAGTAGCAGGAAACCTCCATTAGCCTGACCATGCATTTTATCAATAATGTGATCCTCAAACCTGGTGTTTGCTAGTGGAACTTTGATTTTTATTTTTTTTTCCAAGGGATGTAAGCCTTCAAGAGAAAGAGACTGGATTACCTGTTATGTGCTGTTGCCTTATCAACATGGTCTTGTTGAGGGAGATGTTTAAGGCAAACTCTTGGAAGTCAAAAGTGTAGCCCATATGCCTAAATGGGAACTTCCACTTGAATTCATTGTTAGTGTCATGAATGTTACATTATAGTGATATTCTACTGGTTGAGAAAACAGGTTTTAAAAATGTTCTCCAAAAAACCCATTTTCTGACACAGCTCATCTTAAATGGTGTGGTTTTGTATTTTGAAATGCCTTTAGAAAGTGAATGTTCCTGATTGTGTTTTTGCTTCTTTTTTTTAATAATCTTAAAGGAAAGGAAAGGAGAAGCTGTCTGAGCATAGTTTCAGTATACTGATGCCTTAAAGAATCATGAAAAAATGTTGAAAAGTTAGAAATTAAATGTTAAACTTTAAGATAATTGTAAGATGTAAAACTGTACTTCTGAAATTTCTAGGTGACATGAGCACTTAAGTTTTACTTTGCTTTTTTTTTTACTTTTTCTTTTACAAAGAATTTTCATTAAATGACATCTTAATTGTAGTATTAATTAAGAATAAATGGAAGTTCATTAAGATATTTCTTAACCTGTTAATGAGATTTTTATAAATCTCTGGGTTAGACCAAGCATATGTACTGCAGTAACTATTCCTTCCCCCCCCCCCCAACCTTCTGAGTACTTTCCTTAAATGTCCTTTCTGATTATTAGTATTACTATGATTTCAAGAGAACTATAGGGGAAATAATAGCTGATTGAGGAATAAGTGAGAAATTATAGTCAGTCATAAGTAATACTTGATTGGTTCAGGCAGGTTTTTTTTGTTCATCTCTGAGTATATTCAGAATGTAGTGGGGCTTAAATTGGACCACTGATACGGGCATATGTTGCTTTGTCCTGCAAAAATTGACAATTCAGCATGGGTGTGCGTGCGAGTTAGCTGACTACATAAGAAATGTGTTGTCATTTCTTTAAAGTCAGGATTAGATTCTTGCAGTAAGCGTTACTGCTGCTTGCCTATCAGTTTACTTGTCTTCAAATAGGAAGTTTCTAGAGTAAATAGAATAATYTGCTTAGTGGACAGATTCATACTTCATTTGAAATAAGTTAAATGATAGAATACTAAATTGTGTTGTATACAAACTATTATTGATGCTGGTGCTGTTCATTTGCTATGGTAAGGSCAGGAAGAGTAAGTAGAAACCTTGGAACTAGCAGTGCTTAACATAGAATTATTTAGTTTCAGTTTTGAGAAGTTATAACCATTACTTTCAAAGTAATATTCAGTAAGATACAGTGATATAACAYAGAGGCTTTTATTAATACTGTCTTTCTTTTAGCTTTCTCTTCCCCAGATCAGATTGAACAGGCTGCTAACCATAGACACAGATCTGCTGGAGCAGCAAGACATTGACCTGAGCCCTGACCTTCAGGACCACATGCAACCTCAAGAGGAAGCAGCTCAGAAAGTCAAACAGTACTATCGCTTTTGGATCCTGCCTAAGCTTTGGATTAGCATCAATTTTGATAGATTAACTCTTCTGGCTTTATTTGATAGGTGAGATCCTTGTATGTTCCTAGACTTCAGGAAGTAAAGATAAGAAAAAAAAAAAAGATAACTAAGCTGACTAATACAGATAGAGGTATCCTTAGAGAGCCATACTTATTGTACTCTAAAAGATGAAAGAACAATACAAAATGCAATTTTTCTAATATAATGAAAGTTATTCTCCTTCTCTAGCAATGCTAAAATGAAAAAAAACTCACTTTGTGTGAGTGAGGCAATAACATCTCCTTGAACTGTCAAGAAAGAGATTTGTTGCAAATCTTTAAAGCTATAAAAATAAGCTTGTCAAAAAAACAAAATGAAAGTTGGCTAGGACCTGAYGTACACCTATATTATTTCAGCAGGTAGAAGAGAACTTACCTGCTGTTTCAAAGCGTTATTCCGAAGACAGAAAGAGATAGAGCACTGTAACATGTCCCCATTTACCTATTGGAATAAAATGAAAGTGACCCTCTTACCAGCTGTGGGAGTACCTACAACACTTAGGGAAGTTTATTGCTGAAATTTAAGGTGATCAGCCTAGTAGCAATTCTGTCTAGACAGAAATACTATTAGGTGTGTTATTCAGTGTTACAGTACCATATGCTATGGTACACACAAATACTCTTTAGACTACTTTAGATAGTTCAATGTAGATTGTGAGAGAATACTTCTAGTTTCTGCATTATAAAATCATGAATGACAGGTTATTTCTAGATAAGCTGTCATGCATTTAGTTTTCCCAATCTCTAAATATGAGGAAGGGGTTGTAATCATCCTGTGTGGAACTCAAATATAGATTTATATTACAGACCATGCTTCTTCTAGCTGAGCATTTAAATTATTTCTGAAGCTATCAGTGCTGCTTCTTAAAGGTCAGTTCCACAAGATACTAATTGCTTTCGGCTGTCATTGAAATCCTGGTAGCTTCTCTCCTAGCTTTGCTAATAGGCAGTGTGCTAATATAGTCTGTGCAAGTTCAAATTTATTCTTAACTACTTTGCTACCAGCGGTATATTTTATTTGTTAACATCTGACCCTAGCTGTTTCCTTGCAAATTTTTCTAAACATAGTTAGCTATTAATGCTATCTCTCTTTTTTGTTTGTTTGTTTTTCCCCCTAATACAGGAATCGTGAGATCCTTGAAAACGTGTTAGCTGTCATCCTAGCTATTCTAGTTGCATTTCTGGGTTCTGTACTTCTTATAGAGGGCTTTTTCAAGGATATTTGGGTCTTCCAGTTCTGCCTGGTAATAGCCAGTTGTCAGTACTCACTGTTGAAGGTATCTTTATTTCCATCTTCGCTTTTTATAAACAGTAGAAATGACTTAATTCTTTTGTGTAACAAACTTCCATGTTCCAAAATGTTTGGAGGCTGGGTATTGTCTGCCAGTCAGGGCTTTAAGGAGAACCCTGTGTGTGCGTGTGTGTGTGTTTACAATGAAAGGAGCAAGCTGCAGCTTCTGGCAAAGTTTGCTAGGTGGTCGTACAAGGTCACTCACAGTAGTTCTGCATATGTTTGTTGCACAACCTTTTATTGGTTGTTCTCATGCATTTTCTGTTTTCCTACAGAGGAAGAAAAATTCTCATTGGTTGAAAACATAGTCTACTAACTAAACCTGAAATTTTACTGTTTTTCAGTGGTTCTACCTGAATACATTCCTATTAAGTAGATATATATCTAAGCATATTCTTAATAAAAAAAAAATCTTTCTTTTCACATTTTTATTAGACAACTCTAAATTGTGTTTTTATAATTTAAGAATGATTCCTTYCCCCCCCCCCCCAATGATTATGGTTAGACTATTAGGATGGAAATTGTATTTAAACTTGAAATGCATAACACGTTTTGGAGAGGGGAGGGAAAAAAAAAAGCCACAAACCAACACCCCACAGTGTGAAATGTTTTACTTCAGGCAATTTGAATAAATAAAATTTTGATTTCTTTAAAACTTTGGCAGTAGACATACTCTTTGAACATATTTTGTGATTTAGTGGATCATCAATTGAGAAATTAATTTTAGATATTATTAAAAGAGCTTTAATTAATAAACTGGGGGGAAAGGAGGATAGATGAACTTATCCATAAGGTAGATAATTTTTCTCTCTGCATTTTGGTTTCAGAGTGTTCAACCAGATTCTTCTTCCCCTCGACATGTAAGTCATAGGCATGTTTCACTTCAGTAACCTTGCAGATGTAGAGCTTCCCCTGCAGAGAACTGATCTTGGTTTGAGTGTTTGGATTTCTCTCCTGAAGTGCTACTTCAGGCCCAAGAGGTGTATGCTGTTCTAGTGTGCGAGAAGTGAATGGACAACCCCCCCCCCCCCCCCCAAGAAAAAAAAAAATACTGTTCCTGCATGTATTCAGCATATCATAGCCTCCCTGTTTAGAGCCTGGCTTGTGCTATGGGGTTCTATCGTGATATTGTGATAGGTTTGTCAGTGCAACTCTAGTATTCAGGTAGTTATACTGAAAAATATTCTGAATGTTAAAACTTGCTTTGCTGATGTTCTATACTGCCCTTGTAGACCATTCAGTTGTTCCAAGTGCAGACACAGCCTTATTTTTCCACTTTCTAAAACCATGAGTAGTTGCCACAATGCTCTATTGAGCATCAACGTTTGAGCATGGAAAGGTTAATATGACAGTGTTAAACAGCATGTCAGTATTTTATTATGCATCTGCTAGATTGCCAGGACAAAATATTTTTTATGTCCTAAACAAGATGTGAAAAAAMCACTATTCCTCTGCAGCAGGTTATTCATAGTAATTTAGGTAATGAGTCATGTTTTAATGAATGCATTCAACAGCAGCAGTATCTGATCAATAAACCTTAATTGCTGTTTCTTCAAAATTTAATGTATTCTTTTCTATTGCTTATGAAGTCTAGTCAGAGCTTCCTCTGGTATTTAGTATTGTAGGAAAAATACTTTAAAACCCAGAGGAGAATAGGGTAAACATAGCTTTAGTCTACCTGCTGTGTATTCATTACATAAAAGCAACAAAACCCATGAATTTATAGCACTGAAGAGCAATACACTGAGGATTTTATGATCTAAACTTAAGGATGTGGTGGGATTGCAGCACACTGCGGGAGTCTAGCTGATGAACAGAAATTAAACTTTAATCATGAAATACTTTTCTGGTAATAAAACTTTTTCTTTTGACAATAAAACAAATGTCTTTGTTCCCCTTCTCCCCCCCCCCCAACAGGGTCATAACCGTATCATAGCCTATAGTAGGCCTGTATATTTCTGTTTATGTTGTGGTCTTATTTGGCTGTTGGATTATGGCAGCAGAAACATATCTACAACAAGATTCAGGTTGTATGGAATGGCTTTCACCAACCCATTGCTGCTGCTGTCAGCCAGGGACTTAGTTATAGGTGAGTGGCTTTCTTGTGGATTTGAACCATTTGCTTCACCACAATGGAATTATTTTGTATTTATTTACACTCTGTATTTCTGAAACAGTTGCATCATCACCTTCTAATTGTAGTTTATTTAGTTTTCTTTGGGAGGAGTAACTTTAGATTTGCTGGTGTTTATAGGAACATTTGTTTCCCTGCACCTCTTCCCCCCCCACACCCAAATTAAGCTTTGCTGTCACAAACTGCTGGAATGTCAACTAAAATGCTGTCATAGTTAAACTAGAGGTACTTCTTCCCCCCACTACCTAACAGCTTGATGCTTGGCCCTAAATCCTTACATTCTTTGTTCTTGGACTGGGATGTGTTGTCCTGTGCTTGGACCTAGCTGCTCAGTACTTAAGCATTTCGAATTGGACTTTTCTTATAGCCCTGCCTAGAGGAACTTTTCACAATTGAACAGGAGCCCTTTAAGGCAGGTTACTTATATTTAGAAATTGGGCAGAACAGTAGGGACACAAGAATTTTAAAATACATTTAAAATACATTATAGACAGATTAAATCTCATTAACTCTCTTATCTCAGAACAGGCCCCCTATCAATAATGCCAAAAGTGTAACTTTGAGCCATGGATGAGGTGCTTTCATTGTATTTGGAGGAGGACAGTGCATTCAGAATAGTGCTGGCATTTTTTTTTTTTAAACACCACCACAAACAACTTCCTCCAAGTTTATTTACAACACTTGTTGCAAGTAGTAATGGCTACGTAATCTCCGGCAGAGCTCATGGAAAGGACAGACAGAATTTAAGATACTTCAGCACCATCCTATCATGGGAACCTTGTGCATGTTCTTTTAATGGAGCTAAGTTATTTGTGTAATCCTCTTTGGAGAGGAAAGGAATTGCCTAAGAAATCAGCTAAATTGAACACACCTGCTTTTTCTTTGAAGCTTTTCAGTTGTACCAAAACATTTATGCACAAAAGAATACCACAGCTGTGTTGTGAATTTTTGACTCCAATTCTTGGACAGTCTTTTGTTCAAGATAAAGAAAAACCTTATCTTTGCTTTTCTGTGGTTTTTTGTTTGTTTGTTTACTTTCTTTTGGGATTTGTAATTGATAAACAACAATTACTGACTCAGGAATCCTGAAAGTTAATACTTGTGATGTGATTCTAAAAACATTCTGAATTTCATACCTCATACTATTCTCCTTTTCTACTTTCTGCTAGTCAATCTATACTTAAATTTAAATGTGCAGAGGGAAAAGGTCTAAGCCTCTTATTTATGAACAGAGGATTGTCCAGGCATTTCTAAAGGTGTTTTCTTATAACTTCTGTAGAGCTATTCATGCACTGGTGTTGGTGGTGTTCATTCTATGTCTGTAATAGAGAACATCTGCTGTCTTAATGCCTTTTTCTAAGTCATTCAAGATATAAACTAGTTTCATTTTCCCCTTGTTTTATGCTATGTCAGTCTCAGAGGTTTTCTCTTCCCTYTTCCCTTAACTCAAGTTATAGCAGTACTATTCATCCATATCTCCATAAGGTAGAATATACATTTCAGTATAGGCTGTGTATTATATCATGAAAGTGACCTATTAAAAAAAAAAAAAAGGTACTTTAAGAGTCTTTTTCTCCACATAATCTTGTACTTACAGTAACTTCATAAATGACCCAGTCTTAAAAAGACATGTTGGCATCTTCTCCAGACTACGTCTGTCTTGGATTTAGCTTTTAAAAGTTTTTAGTTCCTGTATTTCAAATGCTTTTTGGTCCTTTTGTTTTACTATTCTCGGGTATCTTGCTAAAGCTTGTGCAGTTTATATTTCTTACCAATCCTATATATAAAAATCAGATTGCTAGAGCACTTCTCATCAAAACCTGCATTTGAACCAACTAATGATGTCACTGAAGCACTGTTTCAAACCCCTTTGTGTATACTGCAAAGAAAGTTGACTGCTAACAAACATAAATTGCTAGCACAAAGTAAAAATCACAGCTGCCTTTTTTGCCCATTCTCAGGCACATCTACTAGAACAACACAGGTGCAGGGCAAGACAAACTTCAAGTTTGGATGATGCAATTGCTGTGTCCTGCCAGCAGACAAGTGAGGGCTAGGATTAATTTTTGAGCCTCCCATGTATTGGAAGCCTCCCACGTATTGGAATTGGACAACTGGTCTAAACCTGCTACACATTAATACCAGCTGTTTTCTCCTAAAGGGTCCTCATTAGAGAGCAAGTCTATTATATAATTCAAAAGCCATCAGAAATACTGGCTGTTTGCTGGACTGCTCCTTACAAATTTTGTATTCCTAGATTTTTGTTGTTGTTGTAAATTTTCAACTGACCCATGCTAGTTCAACT
This sequence comes from Apteryx rowi, assembly GCF_003343035.1. Classification (NCBI taxonomy): domain Eukaryota; kingdom Metazoa; phylum Chordata; class Aves; order Apterygiformes; family Apterygidae; genus Apteryx; species Apteryx rowi. The sequence goes on from NW_020450746.1 coordinate 146,840, forward strand.
TTCAGGCCTTCACAAAACAACTTTTAAACTTCTCATTAAGATAGCACTATATTGGTTTCCTCCTGTATAGACTTCCTCCAGTAATAATTTAAGTTTGACATGAGAACTCTGAAAAATGCTCCCTACAGGTCCTGAGTAGCTGATACTTAGTCATGTGTTTCCTAACTTGTATTAACAAAAAGTACAGAACTCAATGTTTTTACCTATCCCTGAATGTATGTGTTTTTAAAAATCTTTTAGTTATTTAGCTTTACCAAGGGGTTAAAAATACATATATATTTATATATATTTATATACAAATTAGTTTCTCAGTACTTAACTCACTGTGGATCTTTTTTAACAATTTAGCCTTTAATATCCAATCACCCTGTGAATATAATGTTAGAAACTTAAAATTGAGACTTCTGGTTCTTTACCAGGTATTTCTAAGCTGTTTTCATCTTTTGGTTACTGAAGCTACAAGTCAGTAAGGTTACAAAAAATCCTCCCCAAGCTGTCAGATTTTCTCTTCTAGGAATATTTTCGTGCTTTGATTCTTCTGTCTCTGGGAACTAGTGCTTATTACACACTGTTTCTTGTGAAGTGCATCTAAACTACTGACTGCTTGTGTGTGAAAGGCAAAATTTTTTTTGTATCTCTTATTCCTGAAGACAGAAAGTAAGGGATATGCACAGGTCTGGACAGGCCATTCTCTATATTAAAATTAAGTGGTATTTGTTTATATTTGTGTTCTTATAAATCCTGTGATCTTCAGTGATTTTAGTGGCTCATACAGAGTTACCCTTTTTCACTTTGAAAAATGTCATTTGGATCTGAACAATACAGAATTTTTTCAGAACTGGTATGGGAAAAACTGGGTAAACTTGTCAGGCATTATTGACAGGAGAAAATCTAGGGGTGAAATGCCTGCCCCCTCTTAAATCAGCAGGGCTGGTGTTAGCTTGCTCATGTAACTCTAGCCAGGCAATTAGGCATGCACGAGCCTTAGTTGTAATGAAGGAAAAATTGCAAATCTTTGTAATTTGTAAACACTCTTTGCTGATCTTTACTAAAGCTTTACTACACAAAACTGCAGCCATCCTCAACCAGCCCATGCCATTTTTTATAGTGATTAAAATCAAAATGAAAGAAATAACTATTGGTCTGTGTAATGACTCAGCTAGACTAAATTTAGAGGTTAAAGCACAGATTTGCATAATGGCTGTTTTCCTTAGAAATTATAGTAGAAAAGCTTTAGTGCTGTTGAATTATATGTTGTGTGTTACCCTAGAACTTGAAGGAACTGAAGAGTACATTGCAATGCTGTATTTCTCACAGCGTTTTCAACTTTTTTTTTTTCTTCCCGTAGTGTTTATGCTGTGTTTCCCCATAGTATTCTTTGTTGGTCTCCTGCCTCAGGTGAATACGTTTGTGATGTATCTCTGTGAACAGTTGGATATTCATGTCTTTGGTGGCAATGGTGAGTGTGGTTTTCACATCAGTGACAAAAGCTTTTGATAAGGGAAAAGCCATCAGATTTCAAATCAGTTTAATAGGATAGTTTAAAAATAGTGATTATATCGTTTGTATTCCTACCCTCTGTATTCAGAATACTAATTGTATTTTTGAAAAGACTAAAGATCATCTGATCTATTACCGAGAAATATAATTATTGTCCCGGTAAGTCTGTCAAAAGCATGGTTTCTTCCTCTATTGGTTTCTGTGTTGCAGCTGTTAACCATTCCCATGATAATGCTGTTGGATAAAGGAGGTAAAGCTGTATAAATCACTGTTTAAAAAAAAAAAAAAGTCTGTAGGGGAAAACACAAGTAGTTGCTGTGGGTTGGGTTTTTTATATGAGAGGGGTGTTGCAACTGGGGGCTGTCATTTTTCTGCAACAACCTGAAGTCTTTTGTATTCTAACCTAACTAATTATGTGTTGTTAACTTTTCCTTTCCTTTCCATGATGTACAGCTACCACAAGCCTGCTTGCAGCACTTTACAGTTTTATCTGTAGTATTATGGCAGTAGCATTGTTGTATGGACTGTGCTATGGTGCCCTGAAGGTGAGCACACTTATAGACACAGTATACATGAACGCTCTGGGTTTCGTTTTCTGCTGAAGTCTTGCATCTTAGATACTTAAATATGCAAAAAGTGAGTTGCAAGTGCTCTTCTGATTTGACACAGTTTTATACTTGTTTTGCTCCAATGCAAATGAAAAAGAAAGCAGGAACAAAGCAGATTTTTGCTTTTAAAAGTTCTATGATTTATTTCAATGAAATGCATATGCTAACAGGCAATTTGTTTTGCCTAAAGCACATACACTTACCTTCAGTTATGTTTTACATTGACTCTTGAGAAAATCACACAACTGGCTTGTTTCTTGCACAGTCTTAATGTATTGGTGTTTCCCTGATTTCTCTCAAAAGGGTTCATTTGAATTTTTTTTCCAGTGCTGAAAACTAGAAATAAAGTGTTTTCAAATTAATGATTACTTAAAAAGAAGACAAGGAATGGTTTGTAGTGCCAAAGTGAAGATGTGTGCCTACCTAAAAGTGGATTTAGCTGACAAGGGAACAAAAAACAGCTTTTCCTTACTTAAAATGCCATTTTGTTTGAAAACTGACCATCGTGTTGGTTCTGTGTCTGTGTTAATTTCGGGTACTTATCAGTAATCAAATACACTCAGTTGACAATTAATCTTAGGGTGTGCTCCTTCAAACTCAACCTAGACTGGTTCTTTTCTACTCTGTTGTAGATAGTAAAAAGTTTTTTAGAGGAAATATTCCCATGATGCCATCACCCACAGAACATCATTAGTGTTCTGTGATTTTGTACAGGTATAACTCATTAGCCTTTTGTAAACACATCTGCCAAAGATAAACAAGCTTTAGCAAAGAATCATTGTCTCATCTCTGCAGGTCCAGTACAGATTATGGACTGAAAATTGAAAATTTTTATACATAAGAAAAAAATTGAGTAAGAAGGCAGGCAATTTTTAAAATATAAAAGTGACTAAAAATGTAAATCTAAAGCTGTGGTCTTAAAGCATGCAAGAAACTCTCCCCACTCCTTCATAACCCTCATGAGGGTTATGAAAACTGACCATTCAATGATTAAGAAATATATGCTTGAGATGTACGCTATGTTAAAGATTCTGATTTGTAGTTAGACATAGGTAAATACTGAATAATATTTTTGTACTGAAATTGTTTTCACTTTTCTTGAATTGTAAAGTTGATTTTTTCCTTTCTTTTACTATCATATATAATTCTTTGATGTCAGATAATTGTTATATACTTTGTTTCCTTGTTATTAACATCTCATTTCTGCCTCCAGGATTCTTGGGATGGGCAGCATATTCCAGTTCTCTTCTCCATATTTTGTGGTTTGTTAGTGGCAATATCATATCATCTCAGCCGACAAAGTAGTGACCCTTCTGTACTTTTGTAAGTGTCTCTGTTTGTATCTGTTTCCCAATCAAGAAGCAAGTCTTAATGGAAAAGTATTGGTTGAGGATATCAGAAATACTATTCAAACTGGTAGTCATCAGCATTATCAAATAGTGTGATGTTGGTCTGGTAACTAGAGGGGAGAGAGTAATTCTCAAATTTTGGACCTGGTTCCTCCTTTAACCACAGCCTCCTTCTGTGACTTCTGGCAAATAACTTGCATCCCAAAGTCTGATTTAAGTGCTCGTTAATGTTCTCAAAATTGCCACTCAGCTGGCACATTTCTGCTGGTGTCTTTGTGTTGAACTCCCTGAATGGTTTAGCCATTCTGTATCTAAAGAGCTGCTGAAAGCGCTAGTGTAAGCTGAAGCCTACATGTGAGTTTTTCAAATTGTGTTTTCTCACTTCACTATTGTGTTCTTATTTTGAATGTATACTCAAAGCACTAATTCAGATAGACTGATCCCAGATGCAAAATGAGTCTACTTTGGTGACTGGAGCGCTCATCTAGCATGAGGAAACATGTATTCATGTTCATCTTCCGTCTGAGTTAGAGCATTGATCTGATGATGAGAGTAATTCTGATTCAGTTAATGATTTGTGTAAAACAAAATACTTCCAGTAGGAGAAACACCTCCCACAGAATCGCCAGTCATGGCTCAGTCACGTATCTGGGTCAGGCAGAACTTGAAATTGGATTTAAATTTAGCCACAGTGCTGGGTAAACTTGATAAGCAGTGGTCTATTAAATAGTCTGAGGCCTCTTCTGTGGACAGGAAAATCAGTAATTTCTGAGTGTCCCGTGCAGAAGGGAAACTCGTATCTTTGGCTAGGTTAGGCAACTAAGCCTTTTCCTGTTACTCCTAGTTAGTTCTTCGTACTCGCTTGGTACGAGGTTCTTTTCCTTAAGCATCTATTCTTTTCAAGTACTAGGTTATGGATGCTTGTCTGGCCTGTGGATTCTACTAGTCAGCAGGATGCATCAGAGTTGAGCATTGCAATACTTTGATTGCCTTTGTAGATCTAGGGCTTTGTTCTGTAGTCAGTTTCCTGACTATAAAATGAATTTTTATGTATTTAAACATATACATATATATATATATATATATATATATACACACACACACACATGTATTTTTATGTATGTGTTTAGATATAAAAATTTTATTTCTGTACCACATGGGGTATTGTAGGAAAAATTACATTGAGGGATTGTGAGGTAATTCTATATGGCTAGCAGTGCTGCATATGATTTTCTAAAAGCCTAGGTATAAGTTTTCAAGTTTTAGCACCAGTAAGGTCTGCTAAGAAATTAGTAGTTAGGTCAGCATGGCCCATTCATGAATTAACTGCAGTAGCATAGATTTTTTTTTTTTAAGTTTGAATTAAACCAAGGAGTTCTTGGTTCTCTGATTTATGTATTGACAAATAGACCCCTCTTGAGTTTGGACCAAGTTACATTTTTATTATTTATGCAGTAAGGCTTTGTGTTTCATGAGTGTTGTGCACTCCATTTGAAAATTCAGCATTTGCAGAGTTACCCTTGTTGATGCTGGAAAAACTGCTGTTTGAATAAGATCTGGCTACTGATGTTGTGTTCTCTTTAATGGTAGTCATTGTGTGCAACCAGAGAACAGATTATTTTATAAAGTTGAGATCTCATCTTTATAAATTAGTTCAGCCTTGTGAAAGTACTAATCTGCTAGGATTGCTTTTTCTTGTAATAAATTTATAATAATCTTTTGACTTTTTCTTACTTTTCTAAAACTACACAGTGCATGCTTTTCAGTGGGTTCTTTTTGTCTTTTTTTAAGCTCTTTAGTGCAATCAAAATTTTTTCCTAATTCTGAAGACAAAAACCCCGAGGATCCTCTGTCTGAAGTGAAAGATCCTTTACCTGAAAAGCTTAGAAATTCTGTGGTAAGTAGGCTCTTTTCCTTTTTTTTTTCTTTTTTTTTTCTTTTTCCTCCTTCCAATCTAAGCATTTGCTATGTGTTGGTTGGTACTGTATCAGTGTAGATATTACTTAGTTCACAACAATTGTTAATTACCCTGGTGTTGATTAGAGCTGGATAGCAGAGAGAGCATAAACATGATATTGAAGTCTCAGTTGCTTTAAGTGCAGTGTATATCCCTTTCTCAGATAACCCACAACACTTAAGAATATTTACTTGAAAACAAATGCTTAGATTATCTGTATCAAGGGGAAGAAATCCATTTCATATTTTGGGGGAAAGGGTCTGCCCTTACTGGTATGGAAGGGAAAGAGGATGCTATTTCATGTCAAGGAGGAAAAACAGAGTAAAGGACTCTTGCTCAGCTCTTTGCCTGGGGAAGCGCATTCCAGTTGGTAAAGTTCTCACTGTGTTATACGTACATCACTATATAACCTGCGCTGCTGCTGAGCTGAGATATTTTGGACAGGCAATTCATGAACCAAATGCAGGAACATGCAGTAGTAATATATAACATTGGAGGGAAGAAATTCTTAAGAATGCTGTTAGTTTTAATATGTCTTTGAGTTAGAACTTCAGCATTTGAAAGACAATCTGCAATTGTGTGCTTCCTTTAACAGGCACCAGCTGTTCATGCAGTGTGAGAAATCTTTCTTGGTCAATCTCATGCTSTAAAAAACGTGTGCATCTAACTGGTCCATTTTGTTGTTCATCACAAAGTTAAAACTCAGTGTACACTGAGAACTCATCGTGTTGTATACAATGAAACTTCAGATCTTCTGAAAATTTTGGACTTTTCATTTGTTGCTAAATGCTATCTATGAAAATGATAGTTCTTTTAAATCTGTAGATAAACCCATATACTATGCTAAGAATATGCTCATAATACAATTTAACTTATTTAAATAGAGGCATGTGAGAAAGTGGGTATTTCCCCAATGTTACGCTTGGTGAAGGTTCATTGCAGATTTTCTTTTAACTCATGTCAATAATATAAGTAATAGTTGCTTTTGTGTGGAAGTTCAAGTGGGAAAGATTAATGGCGGTAAGACCATGTTAACTCAATATTTCTAGTAACTGTGAGCAAAAGCTGTATGTGCCCTGTTCCAGAAGGGGAAAATATGAATGGTGGAAATCTTACTGGGCAAATCTRCTCCATTTACATGAGCATATACTTTGAATTCTTGGTGCAAATTCACTCTAAATGGTTATGAAAATAGTAATATTTAAACATTATTCTTTTTCACCTAGTAAAGCAGCAAGTATAATACTTCAAAAGCATAATAAGTCTAGCTTACACAAAAGGGAGTTGAACATTTAATTTTTTTATGGCCTGGCTCTAGGGGAATAACTGTATAGACAGATTTCTCCTAGTATAGCATTCCTTAGTCTAGTAGACATAAGCATGACAATGCGCAATGCATGGAAAGTGCAGGTAGATATTTAAAGCGGAGAAATTGAATTTTTTTTAACACTAATGGTGTTAACACAACTTGTCTTTCCGCCCTAGAATGGGAGATGCTGGCACTATTTTTATTCTCAATGCAGAGCCGAGGCTAAGGAGTGGGAGAGGAAGACCAAAGGAGCTGCAACCTCGTTTTTAGCTCTTCATCCCCTATCTTTAGTTATCTTTAGTTGCCTGTTTGGGGAGAAAGAAATCTGAGAAATACAATGTACTATTTCTTTCTTTCTTATTTTTTTTTCCATATCAAGATTTCTTGTCTTTCCAAAAATAAGCTGTATCTCAACAATTTAAGAGCTTGAAGAAATAATTGTTGTGGGTAGTTATTTGGCCAGTATTAGGGTAGTTAATCCAGTAATGCCTTTCTGATCTTGAAATATTAATGATGTATTTACACAGTGTAGGAATAGATCTAAACTTGGAAGACTATCGAACTCAAATGGCTGTAAGTCTGTTTCGCCACCTTGTGACCGAGTCTGGCCTTAATTATTTTGTTATTTTCTTGCCCACTCCTTAAAAAAAAAAAAAAAAAAAAAAGCATGTCTCTCACCTCTTCTTAGCCATAACAGAAAACTCAGACTCATTCCACTTGCTCAGCTCTAAGCTCTTCTTCAGGTTCAGGGTCGCTAATCCTTGGTTCTAAAGCTTCCCTTTCCCATCCTGCGAAGGAGGGGGGGGATAATGGAGAGTGAGTGAGCCTGTTTTTTCTACCTGACAGTTAGCTTTGTCTAGGCAGCTGTCATCCAAAGCCCTTTGCTGCCTCATGTTTCTAAACAATTCTTTGATTGTAACTGGGAGAATTGGTTAGCCCTTCCAGCTCTTTTTTTCAGCCAGTGCTGTTAGATAGGATTCTTATGCCCCTTCGCAGTCCAGAATGAGAGAGAGAAAATACATTGGGTATGTTAATTTTCCCTGTCCCACTTTGGGTAGGTGTCTTTCCATTTAACTCATTTGGACTGATGTTCTTGGCCATAGGACTTACCTTGTGTTTGCTAATACTTACTACAGGTTTCCCTTTGTAGCTTAGAAATAGAGGATTGAGGAATGGGATTTTTCAAAAGCATGTAAGTCTCTCTCCTGCCAAGGTGGGATGTGAAATTTCCAGCAACTTCAGTGGAAGTAATTAGCACTGGCATCATTCAAAAATTCTGTAATTGGTTTGGATGTTACTGGCGTTGAACTTTAAGACTTTGAAGAAGACAACAAGAATGGGTGTTTTCTAAAGATTTTTATTCTTTATTTCCCAGAGTGAACGGTTGCAGTCTGACCTGATTGTGTGTATCGTCATTGGTGTACTCTATTTTGCAATTCATGTCAGTACAGTATTTACAGTTCTACAGGTAAGGTGTTACATCATGTATTACATCATTTGTTTTTTTTATATCTAAATGCTCTAATGTTATAACACATATTCACATAATGCTCCAGATCTCCTGATTAGTTCTAGAAGATCTTTAAATATATAGTGTGACCAGTGTCTGACTGAAGATCTTCGCACTTCAGTTTTATGTACCCCAAATCTCTTCTCTGCCTTCTTTCCTACTTTCTTTTTAGTTTCTGGATTTTTTTTTCAGCTAATTTAGTCTCTGCCACAAAATGCCCTTTTTTACTTCATCCATCTATGTTAAATAGTGTTAGGATCATTCTGAACTGAGGAAAGATGAAACTGTTTGTGGGTTTTGGTATTTTTTGTGTGTGGGGGGGGGGTTGTTTGTTTTTTGGAGGTGATGGCTTTTCTTTTAAGTTTCCTACTTGATAATGATGACTTGGGACCAGACCTATGCTTGGATCTATTCAAGTAAAGGCATTTCTCAAGAGTTGTAGCTGCTGAATTTTTTTATTCCTGTATTCCTCAAATGGAGTCACTGGCTTGCTTAAACAGCATTATTTCAGGCAAATGGAAGGTGGGTTTTTTTGCTTGGTTGGTTGTTTTTTTTCCATTTTGGAAGGACTTTACCATCCTGCAGCTGCCTACAGTTAAAATAAGAAACTCATTTTACAAAGTATATGCATTTAGGTTGTGTCAGATACTCAAGTTTTCAGATGAAGAGGCTTACTTGAGCAGGTGTGCTAGATTTTTCTGTGGGAAGCATCTGTTCTGTTGTGTGGATGGACCTCAGCACTCCTCCTGAATGTTGCTCTCTCCCATGTTTGAGAAACTTGGCTATATGCTCTTCACCCGTTATATAGTTTAGTAGGCTTGGGCTTCCAGGAGTTTCAGAATTGACAGTTTGTAACAAAGTAATGCAATCCTGATTTTACTGTGCCATATCTAAATCTTTAAAGACAACTATATATAGAAAGTGTTACTGTGAAATTCAGTCTTCATACCATGCAAATATACTAGTATTTTCTGATTTTGAGAGAGGATTTGGTCTTAGCGGAAGGCTTCTTATTTGATTCTTCCTCAAGAGAACACGAGTAATGATTTCTTCTTCCTTATGCTTTTACCTCCTCCTTGTCTCCAGCAGATGAAAAAGTAAATCAGGTTCAGCCCTTAGAGGATAATAGCTTTATGATTTAAGAAACAAAATACAGATGGGTCAGAAGCAACTGACTATGAAATAACACTGGTAGACTATTTTTCCTCTAAGATACTTTTAAACTTAGTGAAAATATGTTAGAAATGGAAAGGTAATTCTCTTGGGGGGCATTCCTTGTTGTTTGACACTCTTAAAGTTAACAGTATAGTTTCTCATGAAGAAATACATTCCCAACTTCTACAGGAACAGCTGCATAGATGCTGGAAAAACTATTACTTTATTAGCTAATGATCTTGTTTATAAAATACAAACCTTAATTTGTTCAATTCTTCTTTTGTTTAGCCTATTTTAAGTTATGTTCTCTATGCATTGGTGGGTACAGTAGGCTTTGTGACCCATTATGTTCTGCCTCAACTCCGAAAGCAACTTCCTTGGCATTGTTTTTCTCATCCGTTGCTGAAAACCAAGGAATACTATCAGTTTGAAGTCAGAAGTAAGTATTGTTAATGATGCTTTTTTTTTTTTTTTAACTTGCAGTTTTTGCTGACCAATTTAACTACCAGTGTTCTTCATTCTTTGCTTTATCATCATCATCACTGAAGTATTTCATGATACCAATTTAGTGATGTATTAGTTTTAGTTCCTTGTGCTTTGATTCCATGATGTTTTATGTATCTTTCAACTAACGATGATAATATCCTGGATATGCAAACATTATCTCCAAGCAGTTCCATTAAAGATTTCTCAGAATTCAATGATTCTGATAATGATTGCTTTGATAATTTTTGGTAAAGTTGCAGTGTTTTTTCACTAAATATTTCTTCAAGTTAGTTTTCAAATGTCATAGAGGATTAGATATGGTGAATGCTGCTGGAGCTTTCAACTTGGCATACGTTTGATTCTTATTAGTATCATTGATATGTTTAACAACAAACATGTAGTGCCCAAAAATCTAAGTGAATAACTTCTGATTTCATGAAATGCTCTTCTGATGAAATTTGCCTTTGAAGAATTTCTGTATTGAAAAGTATTAAGTGTATCAAAGGTTGGTAAGTACTGATGTGTTTACATGCAATAGCATCTCTTCTGTTAAGATCTTAAGTGTCCTACTAGTGAAAAAACAGACTAAGGGACCAGTCTTGCTGATTATGCATGGATAGACACTTGCACCATGTGTTAAAGTCTGCATCTTCATGAAATCTTTCCCTGGCAGCTGTAGAATATATAAACATCCTGCTGATCAATTTGCTAACACTGATAAATGCTGTAGAGGTAGATTGAGGTGTCTTCCTTAYTGGACCTTTTTTATTTTTCTTAAGAGCAAATTAAACAAATTTATATCAAGAAAGGCTTAGATATAGCTGAAGCTGTTTTGTTTTTTCTCTTCAGCTTTCAAGGCAAGACAATGGCAAAAACCTGTGTAGGTTTCTGCTTTGTCTCTAATCCCTGCTTTAACTGTTAAACAGTACTACAAAAATATATCATAGAACAGTGCAATTTTGCGTGAAATAGCTCATTCATAAGAGGGCAGATCTTGTTAAGAACATGCCAAGAAATCTTAGACAATTCTACTATCCCTATAACTAGGAATTACAAGATAACAGAGTAGTAATGAGGAGAAAGTTGAAGTAAACAAGCATTTTCTCTCAAAAACATGGAGTTGTCAGAATGGATTCTTAAAAACCTCTGTCTTTGTACCAGCTATGCAGTGTGGTCTTTTCACCAGTGTCTAAGTTGCATTTTTCTGTGATTGGGTGTACAGATAGATAAATATGAATACTAATTGTAATATTATGCCAAACTCTCATTGAAGGGGGAAAAAGTGAAAAGTGCACTTGCATGATTAGACTTTTAATGTACAAAACTAGAAAAGCTACAGTATTAGCTCCCTTTGCTCATTCCTGACTTCGGTTTAGCCATATGTGATAGTGTTTTCATTTTAATAAGCTTGGGCAAGATGAAAGAAGAAACGTCTGACACAGGCTCTTTCACCCTGTATTTGTACTGCCTTGTAAGATTCCCCCCCCCCCCCATTATCTTCATTTGCATTAATTTGAAACGTAGTGGTCCTACTGCTTTTTTTGCAGTTGTAAAAATTTAGAAGTTCTTAGCTTTCAGAATTTTGTGTAGGTGGGAAAAGTATGCTCTTCTAGATTGTTCAAGGGGTAAACCAGAAATGTTTTAGTTTAAATATCATTGGAAAACATCCTTTTACACCAACTAAAATGCGTAGTGTGAAACAGTTTGATCGGTATCAAAGTTGATGTCAACCTGTTGTGTTACTTGCCACATGCAAAAAGTGTGTAGCTAGCAAAATGATGCTATATTGTAGTAAGTCTTGTGCAGATGCTTACCAGTGTAAGCTCTCTGCTGGGCTTTAGAGGCAACAGCTTAGAATGATCTTCTCTTTATCTCCTGCAGTTAGATGAGAGTATAGAAGTCCAGTGTGCAAATTCAGTTAGTGTTTGGCTTCCTGACTGGAACTTTTGAAGGGAGTGAGATGCTAATGCTGTGATATACAGAAATGTCTAACTTGCTGTTAAATACTTCTGTAGACAAGCTGATAGAGACGTGGGCTTTTTAATCACAAACATCTTGGATCAAGGATCTGTATTGTTAGCAGTCTCCTGAGTTTGATACTACAATCTGTGATTTATTTTTTTTAATGTGTTTTGATAGATGCTGCACATGTTATGTGGTTTGAGAAACTTCATATTTGGCTCCTTTTTGTAGAGAAGAATGTTATCTACCCACTGATAGTCCTCAATGAGCTTAGTAGCAGCGCTAAGAATATTGCTAGTCCAAAGAAACTGGATACGGAGTAAGTAGAAAAGGTTATCAAGTAATCTGAGTATGTCCAATATGCTGTAAAATGGAATAGTGAGCTGTAGTCTCAGTGGGAAGACAGTTAATACTATTTGCTTGAAACTAAGACAAGGAATAAATAACATTTTCCTTTATTTGCAAGCTCTTACAGAACTGAATCAGCTTTCTGGCTTAATATGAATGGAGTATTTCAGGGTTAAATTCGAAACTCTTGCAAAGAAAATCTTTCAAGTCATGGCATATACTGTAAAGATCGCAAGTTGCAGAATTATCTAGTAGTACGAGATCAGAATTTCTTCTTTGATCTTCAGTGTGTAATATGATTATCCAGTCTGCAAAGTTAAGATAGCTACAGTACACTCTGGTATTGTCAGGTGTAAAGGTAAGACTCTGTGACGTTCCCTCACTGATGATGTGCTAGCTTGCAGCCCCTCTGCTGCTTTCTGCTCTCATCAAGGAATTCCTCAGGCCTTCCAGCTCCTTCCTAGGTATAACTTGTGTCCAGACAGAATTACACACTGCCTCTTAAATTGAACCTTGGCTATAATTCCCAAGTAGTCTATCCRACTGTTTCAGTAAGTGTGAATCCAATAATAGGTCCTTAAGTTTATCCCTCCAAGAACAGTGACTAGGTGGCCTTTTTGGATTTGAAGTTCTAATGATTTAAAACAGAAGCATTGCAGAGAAAATAAATCTTAAAACAGAATGATAGATGTGTTTAGCTGTTCTTTCAAAGTTTAATAATCCCTGGATCTAGTAAATTCTTGCTTTAGACTTACTGCTCTTGTCGCTCCAGAGGGAGTTTGGGAGGAATATCACCATTGTGTTACTTAGATTGAAGAGTTATAAAACAATTTGTTACTCGCTCTGAAGAACAACACCATCGTATTGTAAGTTTATCATTAAACTGCAGTACCCCCAATATAAGTTGGAGCAATATAGTCATGCAGGAAATACTGATAATCCTCTATTCAGAAACATCCTCTCACTGGATAATATAGATGGTTCTTAGCGTTTTTGCATCTCAGTATTCATAACCTGAATTAAAGATCAGGTTTTTGTTCAGAATATGGGGATGATTTCACCTCTAAATTTTTTTTAGGGAGACTGTTTTACAAACAATGCCAATACTTTGAACATTGTTTTGGGCTACTGATTGGGCTTGGCACTACTGTTTGAAAGACTCTGATAGTAACCTTAAAAAATCTGAAGTCATCTTTAAGCGGGGGAGGAGAAAAGAAATCCTAAATCCAAACCTTGAGGTTTTAAGAAATTAGCATCGCATAGCAGCAACAATTTATGTGGTCTTTAACAACCCTTTCAGATAGCAGATAAATAACTTTTTTTGTATGAATTTCTTACACAGGTTGGGTGCTTTAATGATCACAATAGCTGGCCTGAAGTTACTCCGTTCATCATTCAGTAGCCCAACGTGCCAGTATGTCACTGTTATTTTCACAGTGCTTTTCTTTACTTTTGATTACAAAAGTTTTACTGAGACCATGCTGCTAGATCTCTTCTTCATGTCCATACTCTTCAGCAAGGTAACTTTCTCTCTATTTCTGGGCATTTCAGGTCATCCAAAAGAGAAAATGGACTGAAATCCTAATTGATAGGTAATCTTCCAAGTCATCAGTCCTATCAGCACTTTAATCTGTATGCTATAAGACAACTGAGACTTCTCCTTCCCAAAGCACTTACGATCTTTGCTAGAGGAAAGGATATGAAACCTTTTAAAAATCTCATGAGTTTGTTAGTATAACAATATAGTGCATATCATGTTAGTTGTTTCATTATTCCATCCTTTTTGTAAATCTAAAAGCTTCTGGCAGACCTGAAAGAACTTTAAGCGGATCAGTAAGCCCTTCAGGATATTTGCTGTACTGCAAAGCAAGTTAATTTTTAGCCAAATCACTAAACAATTTTCCTTCTCTTTCTTTCCTGTAGCTTTGGGAACTCTTTTATAAATTGAAATTTGTATATACCTACATTGCTCCCTGGCAGATCACATGGGGATCTGCTTTCCATGCTTTTGCCCAGCCCTTTGCTGTGCCACGTATCCTTTGAAAATGCAGATTTAGTTTGTCATGTGTATTTATCATTTCCAAGTGTTGCATTATAATGGTTTATGCATTATAGGCTGTCTAGTGTGTGAGCGTACTTGTCCAGTGAGTATGAAAAACTATGTATGCTTGCTACCATGCTGAGAATTATACCATGGTAGGAATAGAATTCTAACACAGAAGCATAGAATAAGGGTTATTTCACTGCAAAAATGGCACAGCTTTTCTTCTGACAGTCATCCCTTTTTCAAGAGTCACTAACTCTGGTTATTGGTTCCTGAGTCAGCATTGCATTTTTAGCTTATCTGTAGACTGTTTTGAGTTGTATTGAATTAATATTCTTTGCAGAAGAACTTCCAGAAAAGGAATTGCCACCATGTCTAGTGCCAGACTTTTTTCACTAACTTCTGTATTTAAAAACATAAACAAAAAAAAAAAATCACTTCTTGCTGAAGATACTGTAAAGATGCTTGGTATGCTACACAGAATTTTTGTCCTTAATTGGGGCCACTACTTAATGTATTATTAAAGAACCTTGAAAAAATAGTTGTTGCTTTCCTTAACCCTGTTATCCTACAGATTCTGCAATGTTGTTTGTCCAAGCAGCTGTGTCAGCTTTCTTCTCCACTCCACTGAATCCTTTTCTGGGAAGTGCAATATTCATCACTTCGTATGCCAGACCTGTCAAATTCTGGGAAAGGGACTACAAGTAGGTGACATAAAGCCTTTAAACATCTGTGATGTTTGCGGGGGGGGGGTTAATAACGTAGCTATGGCTAAATGTGTGTTTATCTCCAAGTGCTATTTTTTTCCGGAAGAAACCAGTTTATAGCTCTGAATGTTTCAAAAAACTTGTTTCCGAAATACTGTAGCAGCTGTGTGTGTGGTTTGTGTGTGTTTTTTTTTTTTTTATACTGACAGTATTTACCTTTCTTATTTAATTTCTGTCTATAGAGATAGAGTCTTGGTTATTTTTTTTACACATCAAAATTGTAGTATTTTAAAATGAAATTTTAATTAGAAGATGAATTTTAGGTACAAAAGCTGCTTTGGGGGGTTTTCAGAATCGTATTCGACCTATCTTCATTATTGCTCATTTTGCAGCTAAAACTGGTTGTCCTTAGTGCTAGCACCAAAACTCAGTTTGAAATCATTCAGGTAAATCTCTTTTGTTCAAGAAGCTATCAACAATAAAAGCTTCTTCATGTCAGATTATACCTCCCCTAGTCTTATTTCTCCAGTATTCGTGGAGTATCAGATCGGTGGAACATTAGACAAACAGTGTAGGGCAAGATGAGCACAGTAGAACAATGTAAGTACCATTTTCAGAATTTAGGGTAAAGAGTTAGGATTGTATTTTGAGCCAAGAAAATGAAAATTTACTGAAAATTGTCCTTTACTCAACTGGAATGTTAGCTGTGCTGATTAATTGCTTCAAAAGCGTAGTTGTCGTATCTAAAGCTTTATGATATCTACCTAAGAAAACAGATGTATTTATGTTATCATGTCTAAAGCTAAAGATTGTTCTATGACTACCTATTGTGGGCAAGTTTTATTAGGTATTGGATCATAATGCTGTTACAGCCAGAAAACTCTTTTTCAAATCAGAAGAATAGCAAATTAACATGTAAAAATTATCAAAAAAAAAAACAAAAAAACAAAACAAAAAACCCAAAAACCCTTTGCAAACTATTTCAGTGGAAATACTTTTTAAATTTTTTGTTTTGTTAGTAGTTCCTTCCCTTAAATTTTATTACAGTATGAAATTTTGTGTTAAGAACACTTTATTTTGTTGTTTTCAGCACAAAGCGTGTGGATCATTCAAATACAAGACTGGCTTCCCAGCTTGATAGAAATCCAGGTAGCTTTTCTAGTTTTTGTCTGAAATTGTTTTAAAAAAAATAGGAGGAATGAAGATGTGAATGGTTTTTATAGGGTATGTGATCAGTTTGCTTTCTGGCCATTTTCCTCCTCTCCTCTGGTCATTTTCTTCCCCTACCATCCCTTCTGTCTGCAATTTTCTCCCCTATCATCTCTTCTGCTTTGTTCTTTAAACTGTCATATATGTTTTTTTTCTTATCTCTCCCCCCACCATATGTGTTTATCTGCTTTACTTTCCTCTCCTTCATTTATAATCAAAGTATGCATAAAGCTGTTCTGCTTTTTATTCTYAAGTAGCTAAAAAGAAGCCAAATGTTATTTGAGGATATCTCAATGATATCCCTAAGACCAGCACAACCAGTCATTACTGAGATACTTCTGTGCTCATTTATTTTTGCACATTATTATATAGAATAGACTGGTGGGAGATACATGAGTGAAACTGAAGGAATAACTTGGTAAATGGAAGAGTGAGTCAGTAAGAGGGGAAAACATGGGTGAAGTATTAAACTTCACCCAGCATTTATTCAGAATAGTTGTCCCTAAAAATAGAGATGGGACCTTGAAACAAAATTGCTGTTAAGAAAATACAGGACTAAATGTGAAGCAATAATTTTCATTGACATTCAAGCTTGAGTTTTTCTGCAGATTCAGATGGTAACCCAAATTCAATCTTTCCTGCAGGTGCAGATGATAACAACCTGAATTCAATTTTCTATGAACATTTAACCCGTTCCCTTCAGCACAGCTTATGTGGAGACTTGTTGTTGGGTCGGTGGGGAAACTATAGTACTGGGGACTGCTTCATCCTAGCCTCTGACTACCTCAATGCACTTGTACACCTTATAGAGATAGGAAATGGCCTGGTCACCTTTCAGCTGAGGGGGCTTGAATTCAGAGGTGAGTTTGTTGCACTTTTATTAACTGTCTGTCTTGCAAAGCAGACTTCTGCTCTGGAAACTGAAGTTACTTTCAGTTCTATTCTGTAAATGATTTGCTTTGAAAATGGGCTGTAGAACCTCTGTATATACCCTCACTTGTGAGGAAAGCTAGCTTTTTATTCCAGAGAGACATGCAAGTCTCTCTTTCCATTTTCCGTTAGTGCAACATGGCTACCATAGTTGTTTCTTACCTTCACCAAATTATTATATGTGATCCTACAGTAGTAAATTAAGCTACCCAATTTTTCTATTATAACAGTGAACTATTGTTAATTGACAAGTAGTTCACGTGCTGTTCACAGAAATGCAGTTTGAGACTTGTGTGATTCTAAACACTTGTAAATATGAGTCATCTTTAAGTCCATCATATAAACTTTTCAACTTTCTTCAAATTTATTTTTTCTCCCTTTCTCTGAAGGAACTTATTGCCAGCAACGAGAAGTAGAGGCCATCACTGAAGGTGTAGAGGAAGATGAAGGTTTCTGTTGCTGTGAACCAGGCCACCTTCCTCATATGCTTTCCTTTAATGCTGCCTTTGGACAGCGTTGGCTGGCTTGGGAAGTACTTGTGACAAAGTATGTTCTGGAGGGTTATAGTATCACTGACAACAGTGCAGCTTCCATGCTTCAAGTCTTTGATCTGCGAAAAATTCTCACCACTTACTATGTGAAGGTATGGTTCTGATTAATACAAATGTTGGAGGAAGTAGGCTGATTACAGCTAGGAACTGTTTAAACTTCTAGTGTCTTTCATCAGAAGATCATAGAATGTGATACAAATTTTAGACATATGAACAGTTTCATCAAAGGAGGACAGAGTTGTATTCTGGTGTGTAAGTGGGAAAACGATCATGTAGTCTAGGACAAAGAGAGGACACTTCCCAGCTGAAATGGAAGTCAAAACTCAGAAGGCTATTACCCAAATGTAAAATTTGGTGAAGTAAATGAAAAGATGAATATATCCAGCCTGTTTCTATCAGAGAAAGCTGAGCTGATTTGTTGTTTTAAAGCTGGCCAAACCCATTTTTGTTTAAAAAAAACAAAAAAAAACCCTGAAGTTGTTACAGGACTCTACAGGCCTCAGATTTCCTCAGATAATCAGTTTGCATACTATTTCATGTCTCTTATAAGCTCCCATCTTTCAGAGTGGGAGAACTTTAGATTGAAATACTTGCCAGATATTTATACACACATATACATGTGGCTTTTTTTCCAAACAAGCATGCTTTAAACTTTCCTATCTTTTAATTTACCTTAGAAAGCTAAATTTTATTTTAGAAATGTACTAAGTGTCCATGTTCAGTAGGTAAAAATTCCCATTTATTTGATGTATATTCTACAGAACTACAGTGAGAATCCTGTCCCATCCTTTTTCTCTTTCCCTAGTCCCTCAGCACATGCTTTAGAACTCTTGAAACCATTCTAAATCTTTGAAAAATGTACCTGTATGCAAACCTGTTGTGTTTTCTGAGCACTCAAATTCATTGCATCTGTAAGCTAAATAAACACTACTGTGTACTACTTGTGTTTTTCCTGGTAAGGAACAAAAGTGAGTTGAAACAACTGACATTGTCTTTTATTGCAATATAGTCTCATGTATTTTTTACTACTACTGTTACAGGGAATCATTTATTATGTCACAACGTCCCCCAAGCTAGAGGAATGGTTAGCTAATGAGACAATGCAGGAAGGACTGCGGTTGTGTACAGACCGCAATTACGTTGATGTAGACCCAACATTTAATCCCAATATTGATGAGGATTATGACCACCGTCTGGCAGGGATCTCAAGAGAGAGTTTCTGTGTGATTTATCTGAACTGGATAGAGTATTGCTGCTCTCGAAGAGAAAAGGTAGGTATAAACATGCGAGGGAAGCTGTTCACTGTTCTAGGATGGTCTTATGTGTTTTTCTTGTTGGTTTGGCTTGCAGGGTTCTTTAGTATTCAGTTTAAAATAAAGATTTGTAATCAAAACAGTTTGTAGTTCACTGGGTGTTCCCCCCCCCCCTTGAGACTTCCATTTAAATAACTATAAGTAGTGTATGATGTAACCTGTTTAATAATGCATTTTCACTTTCCAGCTCACATGAATCAGTTGAATCTTAATCAGGCATTTATCTACATAGAGAAGGGTGTATTTATAGAATTGTTGTTGTATGTTTAGATTTTCCTTTTTATAGATCAACCCTAATTATAACCCCCCCCCCCAAAAAAAAAAAAAAAAAAAGCTGTCTCCAGCTTATATAAAACAGACTGCATGTTACTTGGTCCTCATACTGTGCCTCTCCTTTGGATCGCTGGAACTGCTGGCATGTGATAGTGATCATTCCATACCCAAACCTTTTCCTCTCTCTAGGCCCTCCTGCCTTTTAAATAGGATTATGAGAATTTTTGTAGAGGACTGCTTGACTTCTTGCTGCTTACTAAAAATCATATGTGATGTAGTTAGTGTGGCCTTTTGAGAATGAGCAAGAATTGATTGAGTTTAAAAGGAGAGGGATAAAATTTGATTTCTCGCATTTAACGAAGGATCTGAGACTTCAGAATGAAGGTTTACTTTGGAGTGAAAGTTTAGCCCATTTTAAAGGGTATAAGATTTTAAAGCTTTCTGCAGTCAAACAACAAACAACAGCTGAAGATGATCATGTCATTTCAAGTGACTGTCTTGTGAAATATTTTGTGTAAGTAATGAAAATCAGATTTGATCACTTGGATACACAATCTGTTATCTAGGGCATAACACATGGCTCTAGTTGAGAGTGAGTTTCCACTAAGTAAAGCTATAATCTACAGAAGTTTTCAGCTAACTCAGTTATACACTCCTAAATATGAAGTGAGAATCCACTTTATTCACTAGAAGTATTTTCATCTTAATAAAAACACAATAATTTTGCTAAAAAACTCTTTGCATACAAGATACACAGTATGCATAAAGAAAGCTTATGCATCTGTACAGCTTACAACTTGTTTCAAATACAGCTTGATGTGTCTTTCTTTGCAAGTATGTAGAACATACATTTTTACATCTTTAAAATAATTCCTAATGAAAGTCTGAGCAGAAATACCTGGTGTGGTAGGTACATGTGCACACTTAAGTTTGTGTACCTTTGTGTGTGTTGGGGCTGTTGTCTTTTTACTCCTTCTGGCAGAACATTTTTTCTTCTGTAGTGATATATATGTATATTTTTAAACTCTGTTCACCTGACTCTTCTTCCTTCTCTCTACCCCCTTTTTTTTTTTYCCTTTGTTACTACAAGCCACTGGATTCAAGTAAAGACTCATCACTGGTGACACTGTGTTATGGACTATGTGTTCTGGGGCGGAGAGCATTGGGGACAGCTTCCCATCATATGTCTAGGTAATAAAATGTTGTTGCTGTATGCTCCCCTTCTCCAAAATCCCTCTGGGCACCTCTGGGCACCTAGGTTAGGTAATGGATGAGTGCCTCTTACTTTTTTTTTTTTCTTTTTTTTTTTTTAAATGAATTCCATCTTTCCTTAAACTAGGCAGATATGCTACATAACCTATTTTCATTGTAAGAGCCAGTGAAATTTCACCTAAGGAACAGCCAATGAAGGAGAACTTGAATTTGAGCATTTTTTTATTGAACTAAAGAAAAGTGAGAATTCTGGTGTGGGTAAGCATCAGTGATAATTGATGAAAATCTAGATGGACTGAGTTCAGAAAGTAAGCTTCATTTCCTACTCCAAGTATGTGCCCTATGTATAAACAGGGGGAAAAGAGAGAACACCTTCTTAAAATGAGAACATGTCTTGATGGAAATTAGATAGGGCCATTGTGTTAAGCTTCACAACTTAGCTGGCTTTGTGGCAAGCAGTCTTGCTTCATACAGTTCTCCTTGAACTGAGCTCTGCTATCATGTGGGAAACCTCTGCCTTGCAGGCTAACAGCCTCAGCTTACTTTAGAAAGCCAGTGTCAAAATGAGGCTGTATGTGTCAGGAAATCATGAGGTGATGATTTAAAAACAGAATAAAAAGTGGTATAATCAGGTGTGGAAGCTATTGGTCAGCTGGATGCTAGATGCAAAACCTGTTTTACTTCACTTTCAGGGGAGCTAATTCCTCTAAGTGCCAGCAGGTTGCCCCATGAAGATCTTGTGGGTATACAGGCACAGGCAAACAATCAAAGTATATTTGAATTTCCCTAGAAGCATTAAGTTAGCTTAGTAAAAGAAAATGATGGCACTAAGAATGAGAAAGTTGTCAAGACTTTCATTCTGTGGTAAAACATCCACAACGGAAGCTAAATTTCCTTCTTAATTGTTCCATTGTGGTATAGTCCCTGAAAAATTTTCTYCTCAATAGTCTCAGAATAAAATCAGGCATTTCTCACAGAGTTCCTGTTTACTTAAGTCCATGTAAATACACTAGGTCTGTTGCATAGTTTAGTTTAGTCATCAGATGTTTTGTGTACTTAAGCATTTAGTGTCTTGGCTTTGTTACACATGTGTTTGATTGTATGTTTTCTTCTCCTGCTCTCCTTCTGTAAATTGCCTTTATAGGGAAGAATTGTATGCCTTTCTCTGCAGCTCAGTGTAAATCCAGAATTTTCTGCTGTTGTCAATGATGATAAATAATAGTGGAAGTGTTTGTGTGTTTGTGTTAATGTCTGGGGTGTGGGATTTCTTATTTTTTTTTCTCTTCAACAGTAATCTGGAATCCTTTTTGTATGGCCTGCATGCCTTATTTAAGGGTGACTTCCGTATATCTTCAATTAGAGATGAGTGGATCTTTGCTGACATGGAATTGCTAAGGAAAGTGGTGGTTCCTGGAATACGCATGTCACTTAAACTACATCAGGTAAGACATTTGACAGGAAGTTGTCTCCAGTTCTTGTCTGTCTTTTGTTCTTTGTCTTGAAAGATGAAGTGCTGGAAGAGAAACATTTAGGACATGCAGTTCTTTCTACTTGCCTTGGATGAATCCCACCTGCCCCCAAGATGTCTAAAACAAGATTTGTAGGTAGAGGTAATGCTGTATTGGACCAACTGGAATAATTGAAAAGATTATCCCAGCTTTTGGCCACGTGTTCTTCAGGTCTGGGAGAGAAGCTGCCAATTTCAAATTAAAATGCAAGATAAAAACAGTTCCTCAAACTTTACTGAAATATATCAGGCTGTTTCTGAAAAAAGGTAGTTGGTACTTGTAAAGTAGAAGGGGGTGTGAATATGAAGGAGACAACAGTGGTATGGTAGTTATTTCTGAGGGGAAATACACATAGAGRGAAGCAATTTAGAGCTTGTGGATCACAGTGTTTGGGGGAGTAGGACAGACTTATGCTTAAAAACCTTTCTTCCCCAACATGCTGCCTGGTCTACAGGTGTCAAAAACCTTTCGTTTTTTAAAATAGGTCTAACTACTATCTAAACTCTGAGCCATGGTTCTCAATTTGCATTTCACTTCTATTTTATACCTGAAGAAGGTCTTAGGTGTTCAAAACCTTGTTTGATTGCTTTCCAACCATACCAATTGCCTAATAAAAGACTGCTAGCAAGCCTTATCTTACCTACATTGTCACACCTTACCCCTGAGGCATCTGATTCAAACTTCAAGGGAAAACAGGGAGATGATAATACTTGGGGGAAAAGAGGAGGAAAACAAACAGGGAAAGGGCATGCAACCGAGATGGACAGCTAAAAAGTAAATGAAGGAATGGGCAAAAATCGTGCGTCTATCATGTCTTGCCCTGTGTTCTATTACAGCTCATCCGTGGGATTACATAAAGGAAAGGGTAATGCACTTTATGCCCAGGGCTTGAAAGTTTCATCAAATGTAGAGCAGCTGAAGATATGTCAAGCCCTGTTTCGTAGGAACATTTCTAGAAATGATTCCCGTATGAATAACCTTCCTAATATTCTTCCTCATCTTTCCCCTCTGCATATATATGTAGTTGGCTTAAAAGGACATCGTGCCATTCAAAGCTCCACAGTTCTCTCCAGTTGTCCAGTGGGAGTTGTTGTTTTTCATTGTTACACTTCAAAGAAAATAGACACTTTAGCATGACTCGTTTATCCCATCAGTAAGGTTTCAATTGAGAATGAGAAGCTTGCAATTCAAAAAGCTGAAATTGGGGTTGGTCTTTATAATGAAGTTAGGGTGAAGATGAGCAAGCTCAAATTCTGTCCAGGGAGCCTATTTACTAAACTCAACAAGTACAAGGAACTCCATAGTGAGTGATAAGCACCCTGTGAGGAAAAAGTATTAGTACTCCAAAAGAACAGATTGCTTGAAAACCATAATAACTAGATAAATCTTATTTGCATTTCTTAAGTAATTTAAATCACATACCTTCCCTTACTCCAGAGTCTGGAAGTTCCCCCAAATTAACAGTGGTTGAATCAACTCCTCTGCTTAATACAAAGAACTCCCTTAATTTATCAGAATGCATATAAATGTTAGGAAGATAGAATTGGGGATTTAGCTATATCAGAAGGTTCTGTGACTAAATACAAAATGAGCAAGTTCAATTCAGTAGTCATACTTGACTACCAAGTTTAAGTTGTGTTAAAGTATCTGAACTGAAACTGAACACAAACTGAAACACAGGAAGTTCCATCTGAACACGAGGAAAAACTTCTTCACTGTGAGGGTGACAGAGCACTGGAGCAGGTTGCCCAGAGAGGTTGTGGAGTCTCCTTCTCTGGAGATATTCGAAAGCCGCCTGGAYGCAATCCTGTGCAATGTGCTCTAGGTGACCCTGCTTGAGCACGGGGGTTGGACTTAGACGATCTCCAGAAGTCCCTTCCAACCTCAACCATTCTGTGATTCTGTGATGCTGCAACAGGCTGTTATCAAGTATTAATTTGCATTTTTAATAGAAAATACAGATAAACTTTATTATATGAAAATATCTATAGGAAGGAAGTCCTAGTGAATAATAATGCTTTACTTAAGTGTGTGTTACAGTTGGAGACTTGTGAGTAATCGAAGCTAAAACCAGGATGCTTTTACAGTCAGTGTGAATAGATATAATATAAAACTAGTGTAAAACTCCACCAGAAATTTACTTGAATCAATAATAAGCAGGTCCTTTCAATCCTTTCCTTTTTAAGTTAAAAAGGAAACAAATCCAAGCAAACAAGAATGGATCTGTTGGGTCACCCTTAACTGTGGTTTTTAGTAGGTGTTTACTATTTTTGATGTCTAATTTTGTGCAATGTGATGAGCTCTTCATGTGTTTGAGATGCAAGATGTTTACTTTCTGTATGCAATTAATATCTGAAATGCTACCTTTTTTTTTTAAAACCTTCATTCTTGGAAACAGGATCATTTCACTTCTCCAGATGAATATGATGATCCTTCTGTCCTCTATGAAGCCATAACAACCCATGAAGAAAATCTAGTTATAGCACATGAAGGGGACCCTGCTTGGCGGAGTGCTGTTCTTTCCAATTCTCCCTCTCTTCTCGCTCTGCGTCATGTAATGGATGATGGCACCAATGAATATAAAATCATCATGCTGAACAAACGCTATCTCAGTTTCAGGGTCATTAAGGTAAGCTTTATGTGTACATTCCAACATGATGGTGTGTTGTAGTATGTTGTAATAATTATAACAAACTGCTATTTTTGACTCAAACAGTTGCCTTTTTGTTACTAACCTGTTATTGCTGGGAATTCTGCTTTTCATGTAGTAGAAGTATTTTTGTCAGAAAATTAGGTCCTGCCTTCAGATATCTTCCTCCCCCTGTCCCATGCTGTTCTCAGATTTGCTTTCYTTTCACTGTTGTAGCCTGTGTCCTTTCAGAGCAGTGAACATCAATGGTTGTAGGTCTACAGTGCAGAGGCCTATTTATAGCAAAGCAGTCTTTGCATGCTCTCATTGTTTCAGTTTCTGACACAGCCTTTCTACTTGGCTTCTGTCTGTCGTCTTTTGCAGGTGAATAAGGAGTGTGTGCGTGGCCTGTGGGCAGGGCAACAGCAGGAGCTTGTCTTTCTGCGTAATCGTAATCCAGAAAGAGGAAGTATCCAAAATGCGAAACAAGCATTGAGGAACATGATCAACTCCTCTTGCGACCAGCCAATTGGATACCCAATCTATGTCTCACCTTTGACTACTTCCTATTCGGACAGTCACGAACAGCTTAAGGAGATTCTTGGCGGAGCTATCAGTTTAGGAAATATCAGAAACTTCATAGTGTCTACCTGGCACAGGTGAGCAGTGGAGATGAGTTCTCATTAGTATGTGTTCATGCTTCATTCTTCATTAACTAGTCTCATGCATGCCAGCAGAACATAATTTATAATATTCAGTCACATAAAAATAAATATTCCTTGTCTCTTATTTCAAGGACATCTGTAGCATATGGCAAATTCTGTGGCACAGGAGTTAATCCTCAAGGCATATAAATAATAAGCCACAAACTGTAAATGACAGCTCAGAAAAAACGGAGGACAAAGTCTAGATGCAAGAATTACAACTTAAGTTCTAATGTCAGGTCTGCTAATGAGAGACAATGCAACTGTTATTTTTCAGTACCTGCATTTTTCCTGTCTATAAGCCAGCCTCGCAGTATCAGGACTATTCATTAGGGTTCCAGTCTGGTAAACATTTAGCATGCAAGTGCCAACACTAATATTGTTAGGGTATGTTCATGCATAGTCACTCAAGCTTTAATTGTTGTTGTTCAGAATTGCGTAAGTGCTTATAAATACCCTGTATGTCAGAGCTAGAAAAAGTTACTGTAGCAATCATGATATATCCTCCCTCCTTACAATCCCWTGCTAACCCCGTATAAACTCTTTTCCCGCTGTATTTTACAGCCCCTGAGAACTTCTGCTTCTCTTGTGGCCCCTTATGACTTTGGCCCTGAAAGCAGCAGTGACATGTATGTCCCAGTTCTTACCAGTTCCTGGAGCTGGTACCATGGTTGGAACTCTCTTGTTGCTGTTCTGTTATTCATATTTATACCTAAGCATCTACAGGATATCAAAACAGAATGTGCTGCTTTCCCCCCGGACATGCCATGTTTACTACAGTCTGTGGTGTGTATGTCTCTTCTATCATCATCCGCTTGTCTGACATGTGGATAGAGTAATAGATGAAAGTATAACACAGAACAGTGTTTGGATACAAGCTGGGTATGCTTCAGAGTTCTCAGTCCCGGGGGCAAATAAAATTGGAAAGGATTGCTCAGTGTATTCGAATGGGATCAAAGGAAAAGAAAAATAAATAACAGGAATTGAAAGGAGGAGGAAGGTGCTGTGTTTTTATGTCCATCTGAAATTTGTTTATGCAAATAATACAGTGAAATGCCCCTGTATGGTTATATACTCTGTAAAATGTTGGCTAACCTGCCAGACGAATACTCAAATTTCATATGAGAATTTGATTCAAAGAACCGCAGCATGCAATAAGAGCTTCAAAAAGCTGAGTATATTACTAAAGGTAACAAGAAAACAAATATATATTAAAAAGAATGCCAGCATTCTTTCTGTGCTCATCTAAATTACAGAAAGACTTTTCAGGACAAGACCAGCTGTATGGGTGGTATCATAAGGAGAGTACAAACTTTATTAATACTGTTATCAAATAACCAGCACATTCATCCAGCATTTTGTATGTAGAATTGTATCACTTTATTATACTTCAGAGGGGCTTAATTTTCAAAAAAGGCATTTGTGTATGAAGATTTGGCATGTCATAAATAACTATTACTTGAATAGTTATCATGAAGAAAATGGTCATCTCCCAGAATGCAACCTTTAAATCGACAGAGCATATTCTTAGAAAATAAAATCTAGTTTTACCTGATTTTAGGGAATGTTACAGACTGTGCTGAGTGAAGCCTTTTGCTTGTCATCATAAGGCATTTAGGCATCATCATAAGGAATCCTGATGTTCAGGAGGCCTGACTATATTTTGTCGATTACATTATGTTTTCAGACTAAGGAAAGGTTGTGGAGCTGGCTGCAATAGTGGTGGAAATATTGAAGATTCAGATGCTGGAGGTGGGGCTTCTTGCACAAGTAACAATGCAACTATCAATGAGTCGCAGAGCAGCATGTCGCAAGGAGGAGGGAATGCAACTACAGGGCAGGGACCTGGAGCAGTACAGCACCCTCCTGTCACAACTCATCCCACAACTCATTCTGCAACTCATCCTCCAACTCACCCGGCAACTCTGGGTAAAGTTAAACAAAGTAACAATTTTATGCAAGTACAATCCTATAGCCAGAACTAGTCTTTCAGCTGTGTAGTAGGCCTAGGTTACAAGAAAAAAGTTAACTTGGTTATGCAGTGTTAACAGCTGCTGGATACATGCCTCAAACTACAGTGCTGTTCTGTGCAATGACAGGTTCCCAAACAGAGATTAGAGCACTAGGGCTCTGGTTATGATAGCAAAATAGATGAAATAACTCTTTGCAACACCTTTTTTTACTTGATTGACCTTTTGACTTCTGTCATTTTTGCCTGTGAACACTAAACTTGCCATATCTTGTAAATATCTTTGTATTTCTTATTTATACATTGGAATGGATTGTCTGCTTCTATGGTATTTTAGCTGAATCCTATCCAAGACTCTGTAGTTAGTGATCCGTAGTTAGTGAGGTGATAAGCAGCAAGGCTGAGCAAATATGCTTTTCCAAATGCTGCCTTTGCTCACAAAGGATATAAATGTGTATAGTTGAATGTACTGAAAATCTTTTGATTTTAAAAAGTATCTTTAGGTCCTTAGCTATGGAAAAGTATTCAGTATACAGATGCTTAGTATAGGAAAGGTAATGACACTAAATAATGCTCATGAAAGTTGCCATTTTTGTTTCCTGCTTTCAAGTCCATTAAACAGATTTTCTGACTCAATCTTTGAATGTGCAGTCAAGTATATTAAGAAAGAATGTTTAGTATTTTGAAACATGGACACTTGCACCAGTTGTAATGTCTTCAGTATGGGAAACTTAAGTAGTCACTTTAAGAGACGGATTGTGTGGTAAGAGCAAGGCTGAAGCATTTTTCAAGCCATTTGTATTGTTGGGATTGTAGATAGAATAGAATAACAATTTCTAAGATACGATGAATTGAACAGACTCAGATGCTTCACTGTATAAAGTGCAACAGATCTCTTCTCTGCAATACTGCTGTTTCAGATGTTTTTGATAGATCCATCAATTTTGTATCTACATGCTAAAACATTTGTGTATAGAAAATCTAATATGTGTGGGAGGCTTTATCAAACTCTCCTGATTCTGTATCTTTTATTTTTAGGCACCAGTCACAGCTCTCACTCTGTGCAGTCAAGCCTTGTCAGACATTCCCCTGCCCGTGCCTCAGTAGCTAGCCATTCATCTTATTGCTACGGCAGTCGTCATTCATCTCTTCGCACATCCACAACAGGCTTTGTGCCTTGTCGGCGCTCTTCCACCAGTCAGATATCCCTTCGTAACCTCCCATCATCCATCCAGTCCCGCCTATCCATGGTGAACCAAATGGAACCTACAGGCCAGACTGGGGGCAGCGTGCAGCATGGCCTACCTTCTTCTAGCAGCTCCAGCCAAAGCATCCCAGCCTGTAAACAGCATGCCCTTGCAGGCTTTCTAGGGACAGAAGGAGGGAATAATGCAACTGAAGGTCAGTTAGGTGGTAATGCAAGTCCTGCAAATCAAACACAAGCCAAAAAGGATGAAGTTATTTACAGAATCCAGGTGAATAGTCCAGAAGAACAAGTTAACTTATGGTTCCTTAGCCATTTGCTTTTGTTAGCGTTATCTTTATCTTGTGGAAATTAATACTTCTAAATACATACACAGTCTGGAATGCCTCAGCATACAACTATTGTGCAGTTATGTTTGGAAAACTAATGTAAACATAAGCTTTTGTGGACAAGCAGCCTTCCTGTATGCTGAGACATGCCTGCTTACATTTCTTTCGCGTATTTCTGTAATGTAGGTTTGGGAATGTCAGCTGAACTCTATTCTGTTTTACACTTCAGCTGTTTTGCTTGTACTGTCTGTCTATTTCATGGCAACATGTAAAGCTGAACAGCTTCATTTGCAGTGCTGAAAGCACATATCTTTTTTTCTTCTAAACTGAATAAATTTTCCACAGAAGTAAGTATAAAATATGTATTTAGTCTTTGGTTATTGCCACAAGCTTGGGTCACTGAGCAGCTGACAGTACACCGTTGACTAAGTTAATTATGGCAGCCTTACTCATTTTGTGGAAATCCGTAAGTTTGTATTCTTGCCTATCTAGCTTTCAGTAGGCCCACATACATGTCTTTGGTAGTGTATTAGTGGGAAACATCAAGAAGTAATTAATAGGACAGATCATCGTGAATTTGATTTCACTGCAGACATCACCTCATTTTAGAGGAAACCAGGTCTTAATCATAGTGAGCAAAGTTGACAAATTTGGCAGGTCTGAGCTTGTAGCTTTTGTTTGCAGACAAGGGCCCTTCTACAAAGCTGTTTAATTCCCCTGTGTGAGGAGAATGCACACAAATTTGACATATACCCTTGGATAGTGGATATTATACAGTTCTTTCTGTCCTTGTATAGGAAGACATTTAAAGAGTTTTCTCCTATTGCCCTCTTTCAAATGTGGAAAGCCAATTTACTTCAAAACACCGGGTGGGTCTTGGCTAATCATGCTAATAGTAAATAGTCGCCTGGCCTACCAGTAAATTCTCTAAGCTCATGATTCGCAGTATATCATCCTGAGAAGTGGTGAGCCAGTTCTAGCAGCTTGTCGTCACTGAACTCCTCTTCCCTCCTAYTGGGCCATGTGCTGCTGATGCTTGTCTTGTGCCAGCTCCTCAGACTCTTCTGTGAGCTGGTGTAGCTGCATGAGGGGGTAGAAAAAGGAACCAGAGCTGCTGCTTCAGACAGTAGTGAACCAGTATCTTTTCAGCTGTCTCTTAAACCACAGACCTAACTTCCAAATTCTGTGCTGCTCAAGCTTTTTCATAACCTGGAGCTTGAGTATGCAACACTGAAATCGGTCAGAAACTGATTTCTGTGGGGTTTGAGGTCACTTCTCCAGAAGTATGCAACAGGATAGTTAGTTTTATCTATTTCTTTTGAATTTTGGATGAACTAATGGTCAAAACTCAATTCCTATTTATAATTATAGATAATGGACCCTAGTCAAGTACTGGAAGGGATCAACATGTCAAAAAGGAAAGAGCTGCAATGGCCAGATGAGGTGATACGGCTAAAAGCTGGAAGAAACGGCTGGAAAGACTGGAGTCCTCAGGAAGGCATGGAAGGCCATGTAAGTTTCATGAAGAACCTGCCATATTAATCTGTATTTTAAAAAAAAAAAAAAGTGTAGGGGGAGATGGGGGGCACCAGACAATCTCTTGGCTGTGTGTCAGACTGCCTAGATATCAAGTCCAAGGATAGATTTATAGTAGGCTTTCTCAGCAGCTCTCCTCTAAGTTACTGTTGCTGGAAGAGCAGGTCTAGGATTCCAATTTTGAGCAGAAGGATACTTCTGCAGCTGTATCCAAAAGATGCAGGATGATTCAAATGTTTTCAACCACATCTTCATATGTGCCTTCTTCCTACTCCTCTCATGAACTTATCTCGGGCACTGTGCTTATTCATTCAGCCTTCATTTTTCTTTCCTTAAGATGTCAGTCCTTGAGCAAATACTGAAGGTAAATTTATCAACTAGTGCTTAATTGAATGGTTAACAGTATTTGTTTTTAAAATTAAATTATTCTGATGAAAACAGAGCTACATAGATTGTCTTTAAGTGTCTAGATTATGTAATAGGTATGTAATAGGTGTTTACTTTTCTTTAAAAAAGAAATATGCTATAACTAAAATTTGCAAAAGGGTATGACTTACCTTCATCTCCCTCTTTTGTAGGGATGTTAACTGCATTAAAAAAACTGCATTAGTTGAGAAGCATGTCTCTCTGTATAGTCTCTTTTTTGAAGAAGAAGAAGAAAAAAAAAAAAAAAGCTCCATCTTTGAGGGTTTTTTGGTTTTTACTGAAGGGTATAGTTTTTCAACCTTTAGGTGTAAAGATTCTCCAATGAATATTCTTTCATTGGTAAATAGTGCCAGGGAAGAGTCACTGACGTTTGTGTCTGTATTGGTTCTTTGGTGCTACTGTATTTTCATTTGGAATGGGTCAGTGCTGACACTTCATAAGAATTTGCTTTGACTGACTGCTTACATCACTTGGAAGTGTCGCTTATTTGTTAGATTCAGAGGGGTTGCTGCTTTGACTATCTATAGTAAGCTTACCAGTATCAATAAAGCCATTAGTTCTTAGGATAGTCTTTTCTTTCTGATACTGCAGTTATGGTCCTTTCTGCAGACAGACAGAAATGATTCTTACCTTCTGGGAAGCTGCTCATCAAGCAATTTACCAGCCAAAGCATTATGTCAGCTCTCTCGGTATGCAGTTCAGCCTCAGAAAAACACGTGTCCTGGTACTACTTACGTATCAATAATTATGGCCATGTACTGAGTGGCATATAGATTTTCTGGTGCATAACAAGGGGAAAGAAGCAACAGTCAAAAGTAGATGCGAGTAAAAAGAGTGGAAGAATGGGAAAACACAGGAGTGAAGAGAAAATAGAAAGACAGCCACATTGTTCCTGGACTTTGCAAATAGGTATAAAAGATAAAGATTCAGGCTTGAATTGTAACAAAAGGTTGGGAGTCATTGCTCTTAAGATTTGTGTGTGTTCTGTATCAGGTTTCTTGAGTTGTATAAAGTATAAAAATACATTGTAACTATTATGAGGAGGCTATTGTGTTAGTCTTGACAGTGATGATACCACCCTTAGTAATACTCATTTAAGTGTGATATTACAGGAGTAACTTCGAATTTCTGAGCACTACATAGTCATAGTGCACCTTTTCCAACTATGCCTTTTCTTTGGCTAAGCACACAGTATTATGTATGTAATATACAAAGACATCACAGGGTTTCTTCAAGGAAATGTAGCAGTCCTGTTTAGATTGTTGCTGCATGTTCTTCAGGTTAAAGCCTACTCYGCATTATGTTTCTATGGGATAGAGAGCAAGATACCTCTTCCTGCCCCCCCCCCTCCCGCCAGGAGGTTCTTATCTCTTTGCTATCTGGTGGTGTAATTTTGCATGTTATCTGTCATAGAAAATGTGCAGTTGTCTTATTAATGTCAGAGTTGCTCCTTTTATCAGCATCAAATGAATGCTGATCATGATTCAGCAGGAGGTGAAACTGAAACTGGGGGAATGGTTGCAGTGAGCTACACTCTGTATAGCTTGTACGTATATACTGTTGGTTGTTAAGAAGCCCCAATATTGATGCCTTTGAAGTAAGCCACTAGCTCAAAGGCACCAGTTTTAAGTTGGACTACAGGGATATAATACTTGGACTTCACTGGGAAATGTTTTGTGCATCTGTGGATGGAATATGCCTGTCCTCACTCTAGAACAATGTAAAGTTTATTTGGACAGGTTTTGATAAAATCGGGCTTGAAAGAACTGCTTGAATACTGCACTTTTGCATCAAGCRAGAGGAGACTGAAGATACTGTGCTTCTGCAAACAAAATGCTCTCTCCATGGATGCAGCATAGATCACGTGCTATACAAGGCTGAGTCTTGTTACCCTGTATTAGAGAAATCTTTAGCTTGTCAGCTGGGTACAGTGATAATTAAAGGTGTCTTTTGGATTTGATTGTGGATGATGTAGATTACTTAAGGTTTTCTTTCTCTCCTTTTCTCTCTTTCTCTCTCTCTTTTTTTAATTATCTGGCTCTTTTAGAAATCTTAAACTCTGCTGGGGCTTGGATTTTGTAAATACTGTTTTTATTTGCTTTTCACCTTACCTTGGCTTGAATTTAGAGTTTTCTTCCCACAGCTGGGGAATTTGAGAGCATTCTGTTCCTGTGGAGGTGGCAATACGTAAAGCCACATTACTGGACCACTCCTGTTGTTCCTTTGGTGCATCCAGAAGTTAAAGGCAGGGTGCTTTTTTTATGGAGGGAGCTGAGCAGACAGTTGGTCATACAAAGACCTGGATGGAAAAGGGTTCTTCTGATGGCCAGTATCAGGAGGGATTCTTGGAAGCAGCAGATGAAAATACCTGAATGCTGTTAGGTCCAAGGGAGCATGTGATAGCAGTTCATGGCAGTGTTTCTGAAATTCTTCCTTTTTGTAATAATTTTCATTTTAAATGATCTTTGAGTAATTGAATTTAAAAGAACATCCTTGAATTCAAAGTGAGTAGGAAACAAATTAAGACAAGGAGTTGACTTAGATGACTGTTTTACACTAACTCCTGATAATGGCACAGAACTGTAGTTTGTGCTGCAAAACATTGAGATATTTTGAAACTCTTTCACTACAGCTAGAGCTTCCAATTATATAAATTCCTTATGTGTACACTTTTTCTATAATTATTCACAGTTTTCATGAACTGTTTGGTTCTGATTTGGGTCAGTTTTTCTTCCCACTAAAATTTGAATCTGGCTGGCAGTTCTCAGATAAGCTGCTGCAGATCTCTAGCAAAACTTACATGAATAGCTCATTTGTGGGTATGTTTTCACTGAAAAATGAGTRGCTAAGACAGTATAGCTTTTTTTATTATTGCTCCCTTTGCCCTGCAAAGGTCCTGAATTATCAGAGACAACTGTGAAATGGCAGTTCTCCCCCTGGAACTCATGTTTTATTATACTTGATTTTTTTTCCAGGTGATTCACCGCTGGGTGCCTTGCAGCAGAGATCCAAGTAGTCGGTCCCACATAGATAAGACCATCTTGCTGGTTCAAATTGAAGATAAATACGTTGCTGTTGTTGAAACTGGAGTCCTCGAACTTGGGGCTGAAGTGTGAATCTCTCTGACAGTTAAACTTCCCCTTCTCCAAGGATTCAGAAGAGAGGAGGGGGCAGAAGAAGCAGTTCCCAGGGCATGAACCTTTGGTCTGGTTGTAGGAAAAGACTTGAAACACAGATTTGTCTAAGCCCCTTGCCCCAAATAAACAAGTGTAAGAAATTTTAAGTTGTTAGCTGCTGAAGAAACATTTGCATGAAGGATAAATTTGTTGAGACATATCTTCTTGTTTATAAATTTTGTTTATGCATTGCGTAATGCTTTAAATCAACAAACTTTTCAGTTCTAAGATCAGAGCACCTCATATTTTTCTAATTGTTTTGCCAAAAATTGCCATGTCTTGTCACAGAGTACGTGGAATTGATTCACCTTATTTTAAAGAAATTGACTAGCGTACAAACCTTCACTTTGAAACACAATATAAAGGCTTCATGTGTGGCAAGAAGAGACTGAACAGATGTATAGATTCTTATTCCTTATGAGCTAAAACATTAATGAGAACTGCACTAATTTTTTTACAGCAATGCACTAAAAACAACCCTGAGATTGCCGAGAACATTTATTTATATA
Organism: Apteryx rowi; assembly: GCF_003343035.1. Lineage (NCBI taxonomy): Eukaryota > Metazoa > Chordata > Aves > Apterygiformes > Apterygidae > Apteryx > Apteryx rowi. Next base: position 181,253 of record NW_020450746.1, read on the forward strand.
TATATAAATATAAATATATAAAATACCATTATTTAAATTGCCTTTGGGATTAATCCCCTCCTTCTCAATATACGTGTTGATGGTAAGGGCTGTGCCATGGGTTTGGTTCAATGTTCTGTATTTCATACAAGTGCATTTGCTGCATTGTCTTCACAATAAATGGTAAAGTAACAAATGTCTAGAGATGTACCTGAGTATCCCTGTACTACATCAGATTTTACTGTGGTGGCAGTGGTACATCAAGTCTGTACAACACATCTAGCTTTAAAATGGACCCCAATATACTCTTTCATCTGTCCTCCACTAGCTAGCCATGTCTACTTTGCTTCTTTACACCCAGAGCAGGCTATGTTGTTTTGCTGGCTCTTCTCTGGCAGAGATAGTTATTTTTGTTGTTGTTGTTGTTTTTAATGGGGAGGGGCAGGTCCATTACTTCATGATTCTTGGAGGCTTTTTTGATTCCATCCAATTAAAAAAAMCTTGACTTTATCTTTTAAAAAGCTTTTATAGAAGGCACAGCCCTAAACTTATCACTTTTACCACCTTGCCTTTTCTTTCCCTTTGGTCTTCATTCTTTTCTATGACTTGAATTTTATTTTCAATGATTATATATTCTATGTAAGTGTAATTTGAGTATTTATAACTGTGAAGTTGAATTATTCATGTGTTACATATCCTAGGTTTTATTGTGTTTTTTTAAATGTGTGTATTCAGGGAAACAAGTAACTCAGAACTATCATGGGAGTGTGAGAGGGAAACTGCGGTTTGTTTTTTGACTTGCAGCTCCTATGATTCGCTTCTCTTAATCCATAAGAAAAAAATGTACCTGTTGTGATTGTTTCCTGTTTCTGGTTTGTAATAATGTAGGACTTTGTGGGGAAACTGCACACAGTCCTAGCTTTTGGGAGCAGCCATCTTCTTCCTGGTCACTTCCACTTCTTCCTAAATAACGTAACCAGAAGACACTTCTGGTATGTCACAGAGGTTATTGTAATTATTTCTCTGACATCAGAGAAACCTTGTTCATTATATACCTAATGTAAGAGTGAAATTACATGGGTTGAGAAGAAAATGTGGGAAGAAACAGCTAGCTAAAAAATGATATTCGGATTCAAGTCACTATGCTTTTTAGCCATGAGAGGGTAATTCTGTATGCCTGGTAGCTAGTCAGTTGCTAATACTGGTCCCAGTGTATTATACTGGGGCCTTGCTTACATCATACAATATGCAAAGCTTGTACTCCATGTACTGTGCATTTTACAGTTGCATATTATTCTTCTGTTTATGCATATGCAATCATATTTAATCTTRGTATAAATGCACAGTTCTGGATCTGCCACCTTTGAAATAAWYTWKSTGKWMCASMWARWTTATCAGATGTGCACATGATAGTGTACTTGAATTCATCTCTTGCAGATCTGAAGATGTAGCACAATAGATGAACCTTTCTTCAGCAGACTTGTAATTTTGCTGTTGGGAGCAAAGAAAAGGTGTACTTTTGAATTGAAGCCATTTGAATTAAGGTTTTATTCTATATCCTTCCCTTCAGATAATTACAGGGTTTTGTGTACCGCTAGGGATATTGCTTCATAAACATTCTTTAAAAAGAATTTCTTTGGAAATAGGCCCCCATTTGATATTAGTTGCAAAGTTGTTTTTCTGTATTGAAGCCTGGAGATAAACAGATGACTGAAAAACAAAGTATGTACATAGAAGTTGTTTAAAACTTGATTGAAGCAACACTTTCAATATGTTAATGCTGACTTTGAACAATCTTTTTATTCTCTTTAAGGCAAGATAGTGGCAATGTCCATTGCTGGTAATGTACATGGTAGGAATCAATAACCTGTTAACATTAATTAAAAAAAAAAGAGAGAGAGAGAAAGAAAAAGTAATTGCCTGGAATTAGATTAGGAGGCAGCAGATGGGAGAAAAAGAAAGACCTTTCCTGAAGGGTAAAGAGAGTTGATGAATCCTTTTTTTGTTTGTTTTTTATCTTAAGGCTTCTAGTGTGCTGTCATCAGGAGATGGATTGTAATGTGGCCAGTTAACAGGTTAATAGCTTCTTTCAGATATTCAGCAAACACCTGTTGTGAAGTCATTCAAATAGTGCTTGCGCCTGTTCCAGATCTGCTCAACTGAAATAACCTAGTTGCAATTTCACTCTTCCATAAGGTTTTGTGAAAATAAACTTTTTAAAATTTTCCCATATTCTGAACTTTAAGATTTGTGTATGATTATATGTTGGTTTGTGTGAAGTTAGTGTCTTGGTTCTGCTGTAAAATGGCAAAACCCATCAAATATTTTCCTCTAACTCCCAGCAGGATAGGTTTGTCCATAGGAGACTATTCCAGATGGATATAACTTCTTTTTTGTTCTGTTTTTTTGGTCTTAGCYTTGATGTGTAGTATTTTTCTTCCGTTGTGAGTATAGAAAGGATAACTGTTTTCAAATTAGTCTCCTATCAGTCCAGACTGACCTCAGCATAGAGTACAGTGTTTAGATCTTTCTAAACTTTCATGAGAACCCTTTATAGAAGAGTGCTTTAACTCTGTCCAGTTGCACTGTGTGATGATGTTCTTTTGCCTTACGAACATTCCAGTTAAGTCTTGTTTTAGCCTCCAGGTAGATCCCCATCTATTTTGTTTCCCTTGGATTTCTTTAAAGGTGGTATCTATGGAGACATGTATAAAGACTACTGCTCCACTAAAACAAATACTCAATTACAGAAAAGTGCTTAATAACCCCACTAAGCAGATTACGTTCATCAGTAAAATGATTGTTACTTAATTTTTTTTAACTTTTCCCCACTTCACCTGCTTGTGAAATCTTTTAAAATGTTCTGGAAAAAAAACAAAAAACAAAACCCTAACATTCATATGTGACACTGCTGATACCTAGAATTCAGAGCCCCTTATGCTACATGGTAGTTGTGGAAAGATGAATTCTGGGGATCTCTGTTGTGGTTCAGCATTTGTGAAGTGACTTCAGAGTGGGGAGGGTTTGTTGTGTGGGTAGGGTGTTCTGGTTTTGTTTTGGATTTTTTGGGTAATTCCATTCTAGGGTGAATGGTCCTGTAGCCAGTTTGTTGAGACATTTGCTATGTTTCTAAGTGTTGACCTCAGTTTTCATATCAGCTGCGTAGTTCATGGCCAGGCATTCCTCACCCCCACATTCACAACCTCTTTGGGAAGTGAAGAGCTCTTACGACAAGCCTGGATGACTGATGACATGGAAGGTGAAAACAGTTGCGGCACAGGTCTGTGCCCTCAGCTTTCTGGCAAATGGCCATAAAGCTTTATCTCATGCAGGCTGGTGAGGGGGAGAAGAGATGCCTTACAGTTGGATTCAACTTCAGATCACTTCACTGATCACTTCACGCAACTCCATACAACCTAGGAGTGTAGACACAAAAAAGTTCCTTTAAAGATCTTTCTCAATTACAGGATTCTCCATTCACAAGATGGAGCAGGGTAGATTGCATTTCTTACAATTAACAATATTATTCAAAATATATAACTTATTGGATTTGGGGTTATACCACCACAGGTTTTATGTACTTAATTTTATTAAGGAATTTTATACCTATTATATAGGCATCTACTTTTTTTTGTCTGGCTTAGTATTTGATAATTTAATGCAGTACATTCAGTGAAGCTGGACATTCAGAAATTATACTGGTACTTACTGGTGCCTTAGTAAAAAAGTGGGTACATAACACCTTGGTGGAAAGTAAAGCATGTGGCTTGTTTCACCGCAGCATGATATGCATATTTCCAAAAAGGTGATTTAAGATGGCTGCTCCAAAAGATTTCAGGAGTATACATGCATCACTCAGTCACACACATCTGAATCTGAGCAATTTTTATGACTTCTGGTATGTACAGTTTGAATAGATAACCCCAGTACATTTAGTCCACAACTTTGAAAGATGGAGATCAAATAGCTGGATATGTTAACTTGTTACATAAAGACCCCAAGAAAGCCTGACAACAAGCTGTTGATTAGGAAATAGAGGGAGAGGGGAGTAGAGCCATGAATGAAAGAGGATGGCTTTGCTTTTAATGGACAATGAAAATATATATTGCCTCTACCAGCAAATGGATACCTTGYCAGGGATAGGGATATATGTACCTGCGTGTCTGTGAGTGTGTATGTGTCTGCGTGTGTTATTGGAAACAGCCTGTAAATATTGTAGCTGTTTAAAATGGAAAAGTCTGAGGGGTTTTTTGCAACATGTTGCAGCAAAAGGACAGTATTGACAGTGAAGAAACACTGAGAAATAAAATTTAAAAAAAAAAGTTTTTTTCACTTGTCATTTATTGTACTTTCACATTACATTCCCTAAGATGTCACTCTCTCAAATTCCCTGTAAGCACTATTTTTAAGTTTACTCTGCTCAAAACACCTTTTAATGAAGGATTTAACTTTATTTTAAGTTGATTTTTCTTATGTAGTTGTAGTAGTAGAAGAAGCTTTTTTTCCCAGATGTTCCTATTTGTTACTACCAGGCGTATCTCAATTGGTTAAGTTTTTATATAAATATTGTGTGCAGTAGTGGCTCCCTTTCTGTAATTAAAATGTTATTTCTCTTGTCTTTGTTCAAGTACACTTTCTGCATTTATCATAGCTAAATTATGAGATTCAGATGAAATACTTCAAATCTTTTTCAAAGCTTAGAACACCGTTCTGCTGTCTTTATGCTCAGTAACTTTTCATTCTTCCTACTTTGCAGGAAAATATTTTGCCCTGTGTTGTTAATAAGTGATTTCTAACTTTCTGCTGTCCTTCATATGATAGCCAAGTGCAGTGTTGTATAAAGTCCAGATGAATTCTACATTTACATGAATCACTTGTTGATACAGTGAGATTAACTTAAAAATATTCATCTGCCATCTGTACAGTATATGGTCCTAGGCATCTCAAATTTCTTCATGCTAGCACATGGAATTGCAATGTGATCTTGTCMCTCCAAGTTTAGAAGGGGATTTTTTTAAACACATTTATAAAAATGATTGTTTTAATCATTGGACATCTGTAGGTGTTCAAAAATCGAGACTGGATGCTTCTTAAAATTACTCCACCTCCTGAAACTTGCTTCTTTTTGCCTGTACTAGACACAGTGATTTTAACCAATAGCTTATTTTGGCCTTAATTTATGATTAAGGGGGGAAAGTACAACTGTAACAAGTGTTACCCCACAAATTCTTAAGAAAAAATGAGGTCCTTTTACTAAAAGCTAGGAAGTTTCTTTGAGAACTTCGAAAGACATCTGTAAGTGGTCTGTTTACAAAACGTGCCCAGGGTTGCAGCTGTACCTGTAATAGTGATAGTTAAAAAGAAAAGGAAAAAAAAAGTGAGAAGCTCCATCTGACCCCTGCTCTAAAGCATATGGAAGATATTGGTAATACAGTGATTGGACTTCCTGTGAGATGCTTCCGATATCTTCCAGTTGCTACAGCACTTGTGCCTTTCCAAGGCAAATCACCCAGTGATTTAGGGGTGGTAAAGGGGAAGATGGATTTGTGCTGTAGTTCCTGATTCTTTGCTCTGTGTCAGTTTAGGGAATATAACTTTTAGGTAAAATCCATCACTCCACAGGCACTATGGAGCAAGCAGCAGTATAGTGCAATCAGTGGGCACCTGAAGAGTGTCCCTGACCTTTTGACTCCTGACTCCTTTACTATTGAAACAGCTAACCAGGTCTGCCATCAAGAACTATACCCTGCAATGTGGGATTTTTAGGTCACCTTGAGCATGAGGTGAATGGGAATCTCCAAAACTAGAGAAAAGCCTGTAGAATAACTGCTTGCCAAATTCAGCCCTAGGTCAGGTAGGGGATAGTGCAAGCACAGGAGAGGCATGGCTCAGCATTCTGCTCTAGAGCAAAGGTCAAGTTAAAAGCTATATTTATGTTAGTGGGTAGTGCTGTCTAATAGAAACCAATCTGTGAAGTAAAATGGTTGGTGCTGAGGACCTGATGTGCACAATGTACGTGTTTCAGGGKCTTTACAAGCCGTAGTTTCATTCTGTGGACTGAATGCCCCTTAGAGGTTGGAGTCTATTTATCAGGTTAGTTTTGCCTGAAAGGAATCCAGTGCATGTGCTCCAAGTCTACTTTGACATGGGAGCCAAAGCATGGTAAGAGGGAATAATCAGGAAGTTTGCTTCAAAAACATCCTCCTCCTCTTTGCTAGTGTAATGCCTATCACGTGGCTTCCTTGTAATGTCAAAGATGATYTTGTATTTTGTTTTTAATTAGCTTTCATCTGAAAAATAGTCTTGTACAGAAACAAGCAGGTGATTGTGTTTGCAGCAGAACATCACCTCACACACTTTGTGCATCTTTTGAAGAGTTTTCCCTTGGGGTTGGATGAATTTTGCTCTGTCACAAAGTTTTATTTTATACATGCTGGGAAGAGCAAACCCTTTGAGAAGTGGGTTGGCTTTGTTTTATTTTTTTCTTCTTTTTTTTCTTTAAGTAAAAGGAGGTGGGGAGGGAACAGATACTGGTATATAACAGCTTGTCATGTCACAGCACTAAAAACGTACAGAGGTGATGATGCAGGGCACCCAAATGTTCTTGGTAGAAAGTCATGTTCCTGCCACATACAAAATGAGCTCAAATAGTTAAACTGCTTGTGCAACAAGTTTTTCTGTTTTAACCTTTTTTTTTCTTGAGAATTCATCCCTACAGGACCAACTTAGTGTGATTACAGGCATGAGAAAACTTTGGTCAGACAGACATTTTAGCTGAAGAGAAGCTGTGGTTCCTTTCCAGCTCTCCTGCCTGCATCTGTTCTTCTGTCACTGTGAAAAGCCAGCATATTTTTCTTTGTCTATGCTGCTAGGCAGTGTAGGCCTCAGGTTCAAATTTGGGGCTTCTACCATCTTATCAAAAAAGTCCTAAAGCTATTATTTATCAGAAACAAGCCTGAAAAGGATAGGGTTACTGAGAAGCAGGTCTTTGTTAGTGCTAGATATTTAGGTTTGTTATATTATATAAATAAGCACACAAGCTGAGGTGGGATTGTGAAGCTCTAACATGGTGTTTAGGAGAAAAAAAAAAAGTAGTCTTTGATTGCTACAACGTTAAAGAGAGAAAAGGGCACCTCTAAAGGGGTCAGAGTTGGGGGTGGGTGGCTGGAGGTAGGGGCCTCCAGATTACCTGAAGGCAGTCACGTTTCACCATGCAGCAAGAACCCAGGTCTCATTTAACCCGTGTTGGGCCTTCAAGCGTGAAGGGGAGTGCTCTTTATTTCAGAGAGCTTTGTTGCAGCCGCACCTCACGTTTTAGTAGTGGCTCTCTTAAGGCACTGAAGATTTTGGGGGCCAACATACAAGCTGTGAAGATGGAACATAAGGCAGATAAGGCTTTGACAGGTGTGTGATGCATTCAGTTCTTGCACATCACGTGCACTCTGAGCACCAAAGCTCAAATTATTACCCTGAGCATGAGGTGTGTGTGAAAGATATTGATTTCTCCAAGCAGACCGCTGTTTTATCGTGGCGTGAGACCCGCAGTTTCACCTTGGTTGCTGCTGTTTTTCTCATATCACGTTTGTTGCTGCAAATTAACCGTTGAGCTGAAGCGCTCTTCCCGCCTTTGCACCGACTGAAGGAGGCGAAGGCTGGCGGCAGGTGGCGGCAGCGGCCCGCCCGGCGCGGGCAGGCGGCAGGTGGCGGCAGCGGCCCGCCCGGCGCGGGCAGGCGGCCCCGGCGCGGGCAGGCGCTGGGGGCCGCGGCCGCTGCTCGCTCCGCTCCGGGCGCCCCGGGGCCCCGCTCGGCCTGCGGCAGCCCGCATCAGCTGCCGCGCGACACCCGCGACGCTATTAAACAGGGGCGAAGGACAGTCTGCGCAGGAGGAACGCAAAAATCGCAGGGCTCTGTGGCAGCCTTTTTTGGTGTCTGCCAGAGCCAGCCCTTGCAAACCTCTGCCACGGAGGACACAGTAAAAGAATACAATGCCGGTGATTACAGAGTGCTAATCTTTAAATTCCCACCTGGTTTTCTGCTTGCTCAACCATTCTATCCAGCGTTCTGATTTTCTTTCTTTCTTTTTTTTAATGATGTCACTTTAATCTCCACCCCCTGCCAGARCATCCAGATGTTTCTGCTAAGCTAAGCAGCAAAACTGATAGCAATGTTCACACGCAATATGTCAGTGCTGAGCTTCCCAGTTAATCCTGTACTGAGAGGAATATTGCCATTCTTCCCCTTCAGTGGATGGATATGCTGGAGCAGATGCTCCAGCTGGAGAGGCTTGGGGAGAAAGTTCCTGCTAGTTCCTGCCTTTTTGCCGGGGCTGCTACCTCTCCCCCAGTCAGCCAGCACAGCTGTTTGCATGGCCATGGTGGGAACTGACACCACTTTAAAAATAAAAGACTTCCCCCCCCACCTTCTCCTGGATAGGGAATGGAGGAGGGGAGCAGTAATTTTTGCCCTGACTCTGCTTTCCTGGCCTATTCCCACATACCCCAGCCCTGCTGGGGGAAAGTGCCAAGGCAGGAATGAGCAGTGGGCAGGGCTCAAATCCCTTCAGCTACTGCAGAAGCTGAGCAATTCATTTAGGGAACCCACAGTCTGAAATGAGGTACCTGGGACCTTGCTAGGCTACCACACATTAATAAGGACAAGCCTCTTCCCGCACCCATTAATGAAAACTGCTGACGAGGTCTTTGCATGGTGTGGGAGCAAAGAGCAGCCCGTATTCCCTACTGATACCCCTGAGGCAGCTCAGGAAGCTTTGCCAGGCTTTTACGGGGTGGTATGTCGCTGCCCTCCTTCCTGCATCACACATCTGTGCAACAGCAGCCCTGCAGCTGCCTCACCGGCACGGCTGGGGCTGGCTCCCACCGCGGCTGGTCAGGCACGCCRAGAGTGGCTGCAGCACGTGTGGGCCAAAAGCGCTTGCGTGCCCCTGCTGCTGCAGCTGTGGGTGAGCTCAGGGCAGTTCTCTGGGAGCCTGTCGCCCTGCTGAAGCTCTGCCCCGGCCYGGCCGGCATCGCTCTGCCCACGTCCTTCTCCCAGTGAGGGTCGAGCCCTGATGCCTGCCCTCCTCTGAGCAAAGCAGCTGCGAATGCAAACTCCGCAAAGACAACGGCAAGATTTCATTTTCTTGCTCCATTAGGCACTTTGCTGCAACTTCAAAGGCCCCCAGAAGCTGCAGAGCCCAAGCCGTCCGCTGCGCTGCTCCAAGCATTCGTGCATCGGGTGGTTTGTATCGCTGCCTGCTGCAATCGCGGTGCGCAGCACCGGATCTCCCTGCCCCGGGCCCTGCCTCAGCCAGGCCCTGGTGTCACTCTCCTCTTGCAAGAGATAAAGCAAAGTCATGCGTCCCTGTGCTCGCAGCAGCACTTTGTCTGTGCCCTGTGAAGCACTGAGCGTACACTAAGTCCTGGAAAGGGGGCTTTTGCCACGAGGTGGCTCTCCACCCTTCCACCTCATGGCTGTAAATCACCAGACAAGAGGGGTAAAAGAGCTGGATGTGATTCCCTGCCAATTAGCCAGGCTTTCCTTGCGTAGCCTTCCTCACAGAGTAGGAGCCATTTTCCCACAACCCACAGAATTTTCCAAGGAGGGGAAAGTCTGGCAGCAGCAAGAGATCCAGTGGGTAGCTCTGATATCATTTCTCAGCCTCCTTCCAGTAATTGCCCTGTGTTTAAGAGAATCACAGGTGAATTCTTCAAAAGTGTGAATTAATTTTGAATGCAATCTTGATTTAGAAACACCACTGTTGGAAACTACTAAAATGTTTGTAATAGGCCACTTTCCTCACTGTAATGTTGCCTATATACGATGGTGCTTTATCACTTGCGATAGTGCAGCAAAAACCCTGATGTAAGAGCACAGAGTCCTGGCCTGTCTGCAATGGACAGCCGTGATGCTGGGAGTGAAATGGCTGTTGTTTCTGCATGCAGTTCCTGGAAACACACAGCTAATTTCTCTTGCAACCGAAATACGTCTTCATACTATAGCCACTCAAAATGTAGTCTGATGAGGAGTCGGGCAGCTCCTGTTGCTTTTTCTGACTTCCCCATCCCTTCCTCTGTCATGCCAGGTGTGGGATCAAAAGAGAATTCAGGGAGAAAGATAAGGGGGCACAAAGGAAAAACAGTACGTGGCAGCCAAAGCACACCACCCTTTGCAACATGAGTAATGAACTAGCTGGTGAAGGCCAGACACTTTGTTCCAGCTGCACGGCAGAGGAGGGAGCGATATGGAGGTATCACGGTCCACCCCGACCACAAAGGGTTGCATCCCAAAAAAATAATTGCTGCTCACAGACTAACTGTTGACCTATAGTACCCCCAGCCTCATTATCCCTGCTTACCATATTAAAAATCATGCTCTTTGCTGCATAATGATATGTAAATAAGGGGGGCATACCCCCAACAACCACGCAAATGGCAATCTGGCCAATGAAGTATGTCTGCCGCGCTTCCACATCCCACCTTCAGCAACCATAAAACAGCGGATAGCTCACTAAAGTTTTTTGGAAGGGAAGAAAACTGAACCCCCGACCTGTTCACTGGAGATTGCTGATGAGTGAGCCTCCTTCTCCCTCCCCCAAACAGGGACGCCTCTTTGGTAAGACTTGCGCCTCCGACAAACGTCAGACATTACCCGGGAAAATATATTATTATTGAAAGTGCTTAATTGTTAGTTTGAGCTCATAGAAAGAAAATTTGTAGCAGCAAGTGCATTTATCAACAGCAATTCCGAACCTGTTGTATCTGTCACTTTAATAAAATCTCATTCTTTTTACTTTGCGAAACTGACCCAAGGAAAGTCCTCAAACAGGGGGGCTCCGGCAGGCAAACGTAAATTACAAAGATAAGGAAGGGCCTTCCGTCCCTCCCTTTCATGCGACAACAGGTTTCACAGGACCGCTTGGAGGACCATACTATGAACCTGGCCTGAGTTAAATAACTCTTTTTCACTCCTGCCATGGAAAGAAGTACTTGCAAACTGTGCCCTTGGGAATCTCTCTCACAAGCCTACCTGCTCCATCTGATGTGTGTGCCAGAAAACACTGGCAGGAGATTGTCGTTGGTAAGTCAACCCTGTCTTTTTAGAAAACAATTTCCTCCTTTGTCAGTAGAGCATGTTTTACATGCACTCGAAGTGACTGCAGGGCTCTGCAGGAGGGGTTGTAGTGACGTTCCCCGGCAACGGGAACAATTCCAGTCCTCCTCTTTTTTTCACTGTGGGAATATCAGTTTTGGAGCAAACCAACTTTCCCTCCCCTGCAATGTAACTGCCATGGTACATTAACTTTTTCTCTCTTGCACACTTCATATTTACCAGCGCTTTGAGTGATTAGCCTTTATTGTTCCCTGACACCCACTGCGAGAGGAAGCCAACTCCATTCGAAATGTCTCTCACTGCTGGAGCAGTTGCAAGCACATTAATTCAGAAGTGAGGAAAGCAAAATCCTTAGCAGCTCATCCCTCTGTGAATTATGAGACAACAGCTTTCTCTGGAAGAGCAAGCACTCTGATAAATTAGGAGCAATTACAAACTACAGCTTCCTCTCTTGTTGTCGCTCTTAGTTCAGTGTTGTTTGCTATTAATGGAGCATTTTGTTCCATCCAAATATACTGTGTACATTCAGTGCTAGGCTGGGGCTGTTTCTGCCCCTGGAGCTAAGATGAAGTTAGTCCAGTTGGGCTAGCTATAATTGATTTCCCTGCCTTGCCCGGGCTCTCGTATGGCTGCAGTTTAGAACCAGCAGCTTCTATTCACTGGCTTCTCAGGATCTCTGCTATTAAGAACAAGACATCCTGCTTGCTTGGTTTTAATACTCTTCACCCACCTTTGCGTAAGGCTTTGAAACTTCTGGACTGTAGTTTCCTGAAGTGGTCTCTTCTTCTGTCACTGAAACTGTGAAAACAAGCTCTAAAAATCACCCCGGCTGTGACCTGGGTGGTTTGTCTTATGTTTTGATTAGCTGCTCTGGAAAAAAAAAAAAGCATTTAAACACTGCCTCTATTTCAAGGTGTTTGTTTTCATTGCCGTCTGGGAGTACCCAGGTCCTGTGCTGACACATAGCTCATGGAGGCTCACGGATGGTCCACGAGCAATAGCTGATCTTGAAACATCTCCCAGGCGTTCGCCTGCAGCCCCCCCCAAGGCCTCTGTGGTCCCAGCAGGGCTGTGCAAGCACCCTCCCGATGGCGGGTCCCCGGCAGCCGGAGCAGCCCTGGGACGCCCGGGTAGCCTGGCCGTGCCCTGCGCTGCAGCCACGCTCCTCGTGCCGGTGCGGACAGACCCCTCAGCACCGCTGTCCTGCAGGGCAAACAGGGCCAGCACGCCGGCCACTGAAGGGCAAGGTGGGCAAAGAGACAAGGTGACCAAAGACCGGTAAGTGCAGCAACACCGACACATTTGCGCTGAGCCGCCCGCCTCCATCTGGCCCCACAAATGCATTTGCTACTTCCACGCTGCCTGCTGAGCCCTGTGCTTTTGCTGCCCACCGGTGGCTGCTGTAACCATGTCTGCCAGCCCGTTTGCCTCCTGCTGCCTCACAGGTGGCCAAGACTGAGGTCTGAGTGCAGACCTGCTTTCTCCATGGGTTTTTTCCATTCAGCATGATGCAGAAAGTGTTAGGACCAAAGCTGTTAGCGTTTGTCGTTAGATGAGAGACACCCCTAACACGCCTGTCACATTAAAATATTAGTGCTTTGGCTCTGAGTCAAACAGGCACTCTGAGCACGGGGTGCTATTTCCTGCGCTGCGCAAACTCCTCCAGCCTGTATGAGGATTAAGTACTGTCCTGAACAGCAGGAGTGCCGGACATCATATGAGCAGGGTACCTAATGGCTGTTGGAGGTCTGGAGAACAGGTGTTACTGTTGTGAGGCTGATAAACAACTAAGATTGATGTTAAACAATCAAGTGGAATCAACCCAAACAGCGAGGAGATGAAATCCCTGTAAACCTCTGTCTAGGCCTTGCCCCTGCCGCCCGCTTTACTGTTTAACCAGACATGAGAGGCCTTTGCCTTTGGAGGTTTCTCTGTGTGCTGGAGGATTACCGTGAGTGATGGCTTGTCAGAAGCATGTCCTACAGCCTTTTCCAGTCGCTCGCTTTGCATTTTAAGATCCCTCTCATGTATAATAATGAGTGGAAGTGACCTGTGTAATGAATAATTGGCTCAGAATGCAGTGTTGGCTGTGATTATAAGTTCATCTGTATATTATGTTACACTGCATGACTCTATAACTATTTTAGACACAATTGGGTTTCATTATGGAAAACACATTCTCTGAATGTGAGCTACAGTAACATTGGCTGATGCTTTAAATTGGAGCTGCAGAGCCGTGCTTGATCTCAGACACTAAAYACATGATGTAAATATGAATAAATGTCAGAGGAAGTCTAGGGGAAGCCGCTCTTTCTCCACTTATGCTCCAAGACCAAACTGTTTTTCTTTGCCCTTTTCAATAGCCAACCAACCGTCAGCGCCTGAGGGCGCGAGGGGAAGGCTGCCTCTCCCTTCACGCTGGGCTGCGCCGTGCCGCTGCCTGCTGCCCGCTCTCGGGCCTCAGTTTCCTCATGCTCCGGAGAGGGTTAACGCCGCCACTCGTCCGCCCTGCGGGGCTCAGGGGAGGCCTTGGCACAGGCACGGCTGGAAAACTGTGCACAGGCCATGCGCCGTCCGCTGCTGCCAGTGTGGGGTTTTGAGGCATGACATGACTTGCTGCTAAGTTATTCTTTGTTTTCTTAAATATTTAGAAATTACTGTTCTAGAGATTAGTGGTGAATGGTAGAAAAAAACAGATGACTCTTACAGTTCGGTTTGGTGTACCAAGTACTCCTCCTACGCCAATGTTTCTCTCTCAACAGGAGCCAAATTACATAGCTTTATGTAACCAGCTATATAAAGAGAGCCTTGAAGGAAGGTGGAAACGCAGCCCACTCTCGCTGCCGTCAGAGTCAGCGCCCTCGTGCCATCTCCCAGGTCGCGGGCTCAGCTGCGGGCTGCCGGGAGCTGGCCATCCCAAGGAGGCACCGGCAGCCTGGCCTCCCTTGGACCCCAACGCCCGCTGCGTGCCCACACGCCCTCAGGCGTTTCGGTCCCGTCGGTGCCCCAGAAGGCTGCTCCTGACTCCGGCATATCGCCTCCCAAGGTGCTTTTGTGGGCAGGGCTGGCAGGGACAGATAGGGATAGGGATAGGGGAGTTCACATGTGCTGTGCAATGCCTGTAGTGGAGAGCGTGCTGAAGCTAGAGCTGTGTTAATGCCGGGTGCCTTCGCTCACCTGGCCTCGAAAGGCGTCCGGATGGGGATGAACTATGATTCATTCCCATAGCTATTCTTTGTTCCTTTCAGAGTAATCTGTCAGCAGGTCTTGGTTTGCTAAAGAGATCCCAGGATGCATCATTCTGTGCATGCACACAGCGAAAATTGAGGCTGTCTCACTAAGCGGTGCCCTGGGATGTCTGCAGCAAAGCAGGTGCCGCGAGAAGGTTTAGGCAGAGAGTGTGTGGGTCGGGGGAGCTGGAAGCTTGGAGAAAATCACAGCTGTAGCTCGTCGTTCCTGCCTGAGTGCATCACAGGGACATGCTGTTGGGTGCTCGCTGTGGACTTAACTGCGTTTTCATTTTCCTCCTGCAAACAATTTACAAACAGTGCCTGGGGCTAAGCATGCATTTACCTTCTCTCTTTTTCTCTCTCATTCATAAGCATGCGCATGCTCAGCTTTCTTACCTCTTCTCTGAATGTTTTCCTCACCAGTTTTAAATGAAGATTCAGAAGATGAGAAAGGTGGCAGTGAAGGAACTATGATTCCATTGTGCACATAATTACAAACAGTCATGTAAAACACATAATTGCTTGAGCGAGAGCTGCTTAAAATATGAATTCTGACTCAGCTGGCAGCTGCTGCAACAGGGGCCAAATATGCTGTGGGAGAGAGCGTTTGTGCAGTGGGTCAAACTGAGCAGGAAGGCACAGGGCTCCTGGAGCGCAGTCAAAATTCTGCTGTTATGGTGACTTTTGGATCATTTAAATTCTTTGCACCTCCATTTTCATACCTTCTCATAGGTGAAAGCAGTTTATCTACCTCATGGGAGAGAAGTGTTGTGGGAAGCTATTTTTTTATATATATATATATATATATATATATATTTAAGTCATGCTATAAAGGCACTAATAATATTGATGTAGATGGAAGCTTCAAATTTTCCCATTCGGGGTGGGGGGGTGGAGGGGCTTTTGAATAAACACAATCACTCAACACAAAGCTGGAAACTACCCAGGAAAGCCGCCTAGTCCTGTGAGGGCTGCAGTGCCCAGAGGCAATAGAAATCCAACTCTGATCCAGCCATGAATTTTGTCTTTCCTTATAACAGACCGAGACACAGTTCTGAAGGTTATTTCTCTTCAGCAAATGGACTTCACAAAGTTTAGGAAAAATAAAAAAACCTTTGAGTGGGAGTGACACAAACATGTGACACACTGAAGGTCAACACTCATGTAAGTCCAGTTGTCCATGATAGGGCTGGAAGAGAGAAAAGCATTTCCTGGAAAAGGAAATACCCTAAGCTAACAGGTTTGTGTAGGCAGCCAGAGGAGGACCAGCGTGCACGAATAGCTGGTCCCCCCAACAAACTGTCTTTCAGAAGTTCAAAATCTTGTCCATCCGACTCAGTCAAAAGGAAGCCAGAACTGGCAGTTCTGGACATGTTCTTGTCAAAAGAGCAGCATCCCGTTACCAGGCAATCAAGGTCATTATACAAACTGTGCAAATGCAGTAGTTTGGCCAGACATGTTAAAAAAGGCAGGCAGGGGCTGCGATAGCGGTTCGCAGCAGGCAGACAGGTGGTGCTCCCCAGTTCCTGCAGAAGGAGATTAGAGAAAGTGGCGTGCTGAGAATTTGCTAAACCAGAGTCAATGGCCTGTTAAATCTATGACAGTTTATGGCTGATTTTCTGTGCCAGCTCTGCTCTTGCCTCCGAACAGACCATCCTGCGCCCTGATGCTCTCCCGGTGGTGCCAGTCCTACAAGCTCAGGCTTTTTTCACTTTTTCTCACTTTCTTTCATGCAGCCCCTTGCATACCACTGATCCYGGCCACCATATGGCTGCCTCAAGACGTATTCCTGCTGCTGTGCCTCCACCAAGCCAAAGCCGCGGCTCCCTGGGCACCGCTCTGCTAGCAGTGGCCACTTCCTATTCCCAGCTTTTCCCCCACCCTTTCCCAGCCTCTCCCTTGTGCAGCAGGGTGATCTGGAGCAGGGAACTAGCGTGGATTAACAAAAAAACCTCTTCTTTGAGAGGTTATTTTTACTCTCTGCTCTCTGACTGGCCTGACTGACATGGGAGGGAAATAACTAGCCAAGGGCAAGGGGAAGGGCATCTGCTTAGGCTGGTATTGCCTTGGAAGTAATAAACCCATGGAACTATTCACTCTCATCCTCCTTCCCATATCACCACTTCTTACTGTTTCCTTCATCTTCCTTATTACACCTTGCCATAAGCTAGATTTCAAGCTTTTCWGTGTACAGGTCTTGTTGTCTTTTATGTTTGTACAACTCCTTAGACAATACGGTCTTTGAGCGCTTATCATAACATGATTGTTTTACAGCATCAGTGGCTGTTCAGATTTCATGGGCACAGTTGTAATACTTTATAGAACCTTTTTCTTCAAACACAAAGGTATCGGTAATGCAGACTGTACTGGTAATGCAGACTAAAGCCAGTTTATTTCAGTATGTATGAGATTTCTTTCTATGCAACATGGGAACCTTCCTGAGGTTGAACATGTAATGAGTCATTATGTCTTTATAAACCCGCCACGCATAGTTTCATATGCCTGCATTAGCTCAGTGCCATTCCCTCACTATGCGACTTGCAAAGAAATGGTTGTGTGTGTGTGTGTGTGTGTGTCTCTTTCTCCCTCTCCCCCCGCTGCCCTTTGCTTTCCACTGTAATTGTAATTCTGCTCCGTTCCTGCAAGTACAGTGAGGTCCACAGGAAATTATGTTGCTAATTAAGCTATGTAAGAGAGTACAAAAGCTCTAAACTATAAATACTCCGTCTGCGTTAAAAAACAGTGACATGTACTGTTGTTGTTATTTAGAAGCCAGCATAGCCTATGAAGTAGATTTAAACTTCTGTGAACAGGCAGTGCAGAATGAGGATTGTCTGAGGGTCTGTGCTTGCTATCCCCCAAATCAGACTGAATTTACAGTGCTATTGCAGCAAGAAATCAGGAGCACAAGCAAAAACCTGATTCCTCAGTTATCTTGCTTTTCTAAATACAAACTACATCAAATTACAGGTCATGTAGGTAATATTTTAAAATGGTGTTGCGTTTATAGCAGCCTTCTACCAGCAGTGGTGGTGAGGTGGTGACGGAGCAGAGCCACGAAATGCTGCTCACAACCTCTTGAGCACTGTCCCGGGACAGGGTGTACACGGCTCCATCAGCTTGCCCTGGGATGCCCTAGTGCACCTCGGGTTATGCACATGCTGCCAGCCGCATGGCATGCAGACGGAGAGCAAAGCCCACGGCTGCAACAGCTTTGTGGTAGCAGAGCTGGTCTGCACCCGCCTGCACCACTGCCAGCAACTCCCGCCTGTTTCCCGTGAACTTGCCTCCGCCGGGTCACAGCGGGGGCGGCAGGACAGGGTGCGGGTGGCCGGGCAGACCTCCGGGCTCGCAGCCCCGTGCGTGCCCTGGCCCGGCTGCAGCCAGCAGCTACCCCTTGGGGCCAATGCTCTGGGTGCCCCTGGGGAGGACACTGGGGCCTGGGAGGGAGCCGGCACGTCTGGATGGAGCCGCAGTGCTTGGCAGCGCCCGGAGATGCAGCAGG
The DNA here is from genome assembly GCF_003343035.1 of Apteryx rowi. NCBI lineage: Eukaryota > Metazoa > Chordata > Aves > Apterygiformes > Apterygidae > Apteryx > Apteryx rowi. Next base: position 199,076 of record NW_020450746.1, read on the forward strand.
AGCTGGGCGAGGAGGGGGAGCTGGGTGGGAGCTTGGGCTTCTATCTGGGCAGTGACTCACGAGCGAGGACTCGCCATCGCATGACTTGCGTGCTCTCCCCCAGAGGAGCCCCAAAGCGTTGCTGTTTCCAGGTAGAAGTATCCTCGGTCGCCTCGCAGWCCAGGGCTGAGGGCAAAGACCAGGCTGACGTGGCGAGCTCCCAAAACCCAGTGCAGAGCAGCCTCGGTGCCCTGCGGGATGTGTGCCGGGCCCCAAGGGCACGGAGACAACAGCCCTAAGGCAAGAGGCAACAGCAAGCGAGGCCACCCCATGGGAGCCTCACAAATTACCTGCTCTCTGTGTAGCCACGTGTCGTGGGAGGCTTTCGGTTTTGTGAACAGATTGGTTTGCCCGGCAGTCCCAAAGCACATGTCCTCCACAGAGCTGTGCAGCAGTCGTCAGGCCCCAATGAAATGTATGCAGGACGTTCCTCCCGTTCAGAAACTCTCCTGGTGGAGCAGGACGGGCACAGGAGCCGGCTAGCCGGGCTGTTTGACTCAGTTCACAGCACCAAATGCAACGTACCGCTTGCTGACTGACTATGCCCCATAAATCCTCTGTTTCTGCTTGATACTGCAATGGCATAATGCACAAATCTGTACTTCATGCCACCGTTTGAACTCCTCTGTGTTGCCTGTAAAATCCTTTGGAATTACATGCGCGGGGTTTTAAACCACTTTTTGTTATTTTGTACTGAGGCAAATGGCTAAACATGGAGAAAGGAAGTGGGGTATAGTGTCTGCTGGTTTGAGCAGCCCTGGAGGGTTTTACCTTCTATTTTTGAATCTAGGGAATACAGCAAGCTTATGAGTGTTCCTTTGCAGCCAAAACAATTACAACTTTTTTCCCTTTTTGCTGGAATTTAAGATTTTCACACTCTTCCCTGGCATAGGTTTTAAGAAAAATACCAAATATTCAGAGACATGCAATAAACCTTGAGACTAAGCAATGTTGTACATGCAGGGAAAAATATTTCTTAGGTCATGGAAAGAGATTATTTCAGCACTTACAGTAACTGAAATCTGGTCCACAAAAGAACTTAGAAAATACTACTGGCCACTGTAGGTGCTGAAGTTCAAAGTTTAGATCCTCAAAACCTTTGCTGAGATGTTGCCTGCAAGGAGACGGTTGATGTCCCCTGATGATTAAATGTTTGCTATTTGAGATCTCCTTGTGTATAAGTGTCTGCACTGGACCAAGTCTAGTAGTGCTGAACGCTAGCCATCTGGTTCGTGTTGTCCAGACACGTGAGAAAGCAGGGCCCATGCAGGTTGTGTGCCTGGCTGTCTCGGAGGGTTGTAACTACGTGCAGCCCCACGCAATGCTGGGTGCTGTGTGCCTGTTTTCCTTGGTCTCCTCCTGTCTTTGACCCAGTAATCTGGGAGTGAAAAAGTCAAGCTGCATATGGGACATTTAAGTTTAATTCCGTCTTCTGTCTGAAGAGATTGTAGCCTGCATCTCTGTTGCCTAATGTACTTTGCTTCTGACCACAAGGCTCCAGGATGGAGCCAGACTCCCTCAGTCCTCCTTCTTCTGATCCTTAGAGGTTAATTGCAAATTCCCTGCTGTAGGTGTTGGAACCAGGCTTCCCTCATGGCTCTCCCAGGAACCAGGCTGTACTGCAGCTCTCACTCTCCTTCTCAACTAGCATGTCTTTATTATGCCTTGAGAGATAAATACCGTGCCTACAGACTGCCGTCACAGCCTTCGCAGGGAGATGTTGGTTCAGGCTCTGTGGGCAGAAGCCRACACTGAACCCCAGCTGATCAGCCCAGGGCAAGTTTTCTAGCAACACAAGGAGCGGGGGCATCCTGCTCATCCTTGCTCGAGTTTGTAGGAGGAATATGGTGTGGGGGATTCAGGAACTTATCTGGAGGAACATGCCTGCAACCCGAAAATGCTGTGCAGACCTAGGATCCTAGGGTGATCATTTCTGGGGATCTCTTTAATGTGCAGTGTGGGTGCTACAGGAGGGTAACGTATTAGCCACCAGGGAAAACATACCCTGAAGCAAGACATAGCACCAAGCTCCCTACCCCGGTTCCCTCTAGTTCTTGGGTGCCCCTCTCTCCTCCCTCCCTGATACTGTGGTTTCTTCTGCTTGTCACTGCCACCACAGACCTGCAGGTCTTCCTGGGCAGCAGCAACTGGCAGGGCCCGGGTTTATGGATACCTGCTGAAATGCTTTGCCCTTGCTACAGCACATCGCACCAAGTGGGCTGTGGCGCAGCATCAGGACATGGTTAATCCCTTCTCTAGCTCTGCAGGGTAAGATCCGCTGAACCCGTCAGCATTTCAATAATGAAAACTTATGTCTAGGTTTGCAAAAAGACACTAACCATAATCCCTCCACCCTTTCCTCTCTCACACGTGCGCACAGATTTATTCAGACCCTCGTGTGTATGTGTCACCCAGAATACCTCCCTGCTGGCTGCCTGGGCTGGGAGGGCTGTGAATGTGCGATTTCCTGCTGCCCCGTGAGGTTCATGCGCAGCAGCTCAGCACGTGAAGCTGCACACCTGCAGCTGCACAGGCTTAAGGACACCATGTTGGTGGCGGGGCAGCCCCTGTGTCATGAGGCCATGCTGCAAAAGTGGGATTTGGCAGGTGGTGAGCCATGCAAAACCTATCCGCCATCCAGTCGGCTGCCAGGGCAAGGAATATACAATTACTTCACACGTCTGGAACATGCTCTCAGAAGTGCAAAAAGCTCCTGGAAGAGAACACTGAAATTTCTAGCCAGTTTTCCACAGCAACTTTGCTGCGATAAACTGTGAATTTGCTCGTTCAGATCACTTGATGGGTGTCAGGAAAGGGGAGGCAATCACATTCTTTCAATTTGAAAGATTCATGTCTTTCTACCTGGCTCCTTTATACCTTGAAAAACAAAGTCACTTGATTTCAGTGGGACTACTTTCTATGACTAACACTAAGAAATTCTGACCCATTAACCAAAGTTACACAAAATACCTGCAACAAACTTCTACCTAAAATGTTTCAAACAGTGAGTGATAAATTGACTAAAAGATCCAAATATTATTTATGGTAGTGGGAACTGAGCAGTGCACTCTCAAATAATATTATGAACAACTGGAGATTACTTCTCTTTGGTAAATCATTCTAATGGATGCGGTCTCTTAATCATTAAAAAATACAAAGTATTATGCTAAAGCTATATGTAAAAGGAGACATATCCAAAGGAGAGTGCTCAGAATTAAGGCATTTTTAGAAATAAAGTTGTATTTTCCTCCTTAACTTTGTCATTCAATGCCTGCTTGTTACAATGGTGCTTCATTCCTTAATTTATACGTATATTTTGCATATGATTCTTGCCTAACTGCCAGCACATGCTGAATGTTGTTCAGTGAACGAATCAAAATATTGGGCAGCCCATCCTGCCCAGTGAGTTGGGCAGGTGTTCTGCAGGAAAACAGTGCTATATTCAGCTTCTAACATTATTCACCAGTAGCTCATACCCCAGTCCGTCACGAGCAAAACACTGAGCAGAAAGCCTATCAAGATGAGCAACTGCCCTGCCTCAGTGGCCCCTGCTAGCCACTTGGAGGGAACTACCTGCATCCCAGTAGCCAGCAGCATCTGCAGCTGGGGACAGAGGCAAACCTGGGCTTCCCACAGCCATCCTCCAGCAGCTCCTTTCCATCAGCTGCTAGCTGACACAGTCTCACAAGCTGCATGGTATTAGTCCAGGCTGAAGAGCTGATTGGACAGGATTTGACATGTTGTATATGCACCGTGACGTCACCTTTTTAGCGACATAATTAGAGGCTCTTTTTTCAAATTAGATCTCTGCCTCATTAAGAGTCCACAAGACACACACTATGAGAAAGAGTTACGACAACATTGAAGACTGTCAGTTAGTCCCTCCTTAGCTTTCAGATGCATGCAGCCTATGTTAATTAACCTTTATCAGCTAGGCTGCACTATGGGGAATATGCATATACATATCCATGTGTATATATATTGCATAAGAAGCATATATTGCAGGGCAAAGATTGGAAGAAAACCTTCTGCGTGAGAATACCCACATCATTCTGCTAATGGAGAAAGTAATTTTGCATGAGTTTGGGCATGCAGTTGTATTAGAATTTTTAAATAATTTATGTGCATTTTGTGAACAGTTTTAATTAAATGCTATAATTCATACATGCCTTACCTTATAGCTGAAGGCATTAGGATTTATAAGGATAATTCAAATACAATGTAGGCATAATACAAACTGTACCCAAAGGAATACAGAATCCTGTTCCCCAAGTTGGGCTGTAAAGGGGGCTTCTGCAAGCATGCATTTATTTTGCCTGATGGAAAGATTTAAGCCTATTCAAATGCCTTTAATCCAGGAAAGAGGGAAAACGTTCTTACATTCTTGTTGCTGTGCTTTGTAATAAAATATCAAAGAGTTAGAAAAACAGAGGCCATTTTGCCATGCCAGGTATTGATATCTTTAATGAGCAGGTCTGTATATCTTTTAGTTCGGATGTGAGAGCTTTTTCTTTTCCTTGCTACAAGGTGAGAGCTAGTTAGGAAAGCTGGGCTAATGTTCTCCATGTGGATAAATGCTGAAGGTGGCATTTCACAGCTGTTTCAGCATTCTCCCTGGAGAGCTGAGGTTAGTCAGAAGGGATGATTCATTTCCACCTGTGAAATTCCTGGGTTTGGTAACTGAGACTGTATTTTTTCTCATGAGTGTCTGAAGTAGTTGTGCCACTTGTGGATGAGGTAATAATGAAAATGAAKGAAGAAGCAGTAAAGAATGTACCTATGGGTTTTATATCTAGACTCATATAAAAATCCTTTCAGATCCCCCAAAGACTAGCTCCTCATGCTGAATAATAAGTACAGTTCTCTTAGAGAGCCCCTGCTGTGAAGGGTAGGATGGTAACAGTGGGCTTGAGGTTAGATCAAATGCCTTTGCAACTTTCTGAGAAATGGACATTTATAAAATGTTAATGTTAAGAGAAAATAAAAGCCTTCAGCAATAATTCTTTTTGAAAAGGACATGGCATGGCTAGATCAGAGAGGGGTGGCACGATTTATCTCACCTGTGCAAGCCCAAAATCTATATATTTGGTGCTCTACACTACAACTCTCTTAGCTTGTTTGAGCCTACTGCAGGGGCTACCTGGAGCTGCACTAGTACCAGCTGTGCAAGGCATTGCAAGGAGCTGTGGGACACCAGGTGAGAGCAGTGCTGCAGTGTGTTGGTGCCCTGTTGCAGGGTCTACCTCACCCCACGCATTACTTTTTACAGGAATGGCAGAAAATGCTCTGTTCTCTTTGCAAAGAGCAAAGGTTTTCTTGTTGGTGGTAGGGTCTAACGAGTTTTTGCCGTTAGCTTTTCATCTATCCTGGTACCCAATTTAAAGGTGTCCCACAGAATGACATCCTTATGTGTGAATGGATGGGGATGCTAGGTACAGTGTCTAAGTTTTTCCACAGTAATTGCTCAGATTCAGAGAGYGTTGGTTCTCTGGCCAGGATGATATTAAAATGTCTTGACCTTCATGAAAATCTTGCTAATTAACTGAAATGGGCAGAAAGCAGGCAGGAGTGTAACATTCCTTGTGTTGCTAGCCGGTTTTTGTGTCAGATGTATTTCCTTTATTGCTCTCAAGGGGTTCAAAGATATTAAGGAAAATTTAGGTGATGGATGGATATCATTGTATTGCTTGGAGGGCATCTGGCATTTGTTTACTTGTGTGCTGAGAGCTTGCCTAAATGAACTGCTGATGGAAGCAGTAGGCATTTCTTTGCTCATCAGAGCTGTTTTATTTGTTTAATCAGCAACTCTGTGCTCTTGGTTCCCCATACCCTGTAATGTGCAGAGACTGCCTCTATACTGGTATTATATGAGGATTATGTTACAGTTCAACTTGATCTTTCCATTCAACACATAGCTCTTCTTTCCTTTTTATTTGTGTTAGGCCAGGCCACCACATTTTAACTAAGCTGCATCTGTTTATGCCTGCTGAAGGGCCCTGCAAATGCAGGATTTTCATAAAGCAGATACAGATAGATTAATTGCCCACAGCACTAGCAATGATCAAAACAACCACTCTCAGGTGAGGCTGTGAGGTGAGGTAGGGAGAAGCCATGGTCATACCATTGCTTGAAAGCATAATGTGTACCTCTCCCTGAATTCTCTGGGGAAAGCACCTATCCCTGGAGCCTCATTTTTGTAATGCCAAAAAGTTGGATAAGCACTTCATAGGAGGCACAAGAAGATTTGCTGTCTGTCTCCGTGTCTGCACGTTGCATTTGCCAGAAGTCATAGCAGGCGATGATGACAAAGAGGAGTGTTAAGACAGGATGAAGAAAGAGATTTGTTGCCATCAGTGAGGGTGTGTTTTTTTTCCATGGGTCTTGTGGAGACCTACATTATTTAAAAATACATTAAAAATAAGACAGTGCCTGCTGTTTTCTCATTGTAGAAGGGACAGAAGGAAATTACTTTCAAGAGGAATTTAAATGAAGAGTTTATAAAGGTCAGGAGAGGGCATTTTAGACAGGAATGATAATGCCATATAACCATAGCAAATGTACTTTTCCACACACACAAAAAAATTGTTTGTGCTTTATTATCTAGTCTCACGTAGATGTCTGACCATTTGTGCTGATATTTTCATTAAGTCTTTTTGCTCATAATTGAGGATCGTTACATATCTTAAAGGAAGGCTGGGGAAATGGCAAGACTAACAGACTGATCCACTGGGTTTTCTGTATTCATGAGGCTCCACTTCCATAAAGGAGAAGTGGAAATCCTTTTCACTAGGGAAGAACGTACGAGGCTCAGAGTGAATGAAGTTTGTGTGCTCTTTTTAATAAGCACTGCTTTTCTGTCTATAGACATTCAAACTCTCTGAATTAGAATGCAGCCTGAAGGGACAGGTATTATGAAAAGAGCTGCCAAAGCCTTTGTATGTCAATGGGAAGCTCCTGATTATCACAAGAGGATCTAAATGTGAAGGTGACATTCAAAAGACCATTAAGATAAAAGCCACGATGAATTTCTTTCCAACCTCACTTAATAGAAACTTTTGTTTAAAATCACCTTTCCTGAGAGAAGGAAGAAAAGGCTAACCTATGTAATCTGCAATACACAGCTCACTCCTTTAATTAGGTGCAGTCAGCTGCTTAGAAAGCAATAACTTAGGAGAGGTAATAAGATTAATGGAAGAAGTAATAAGAATGTCAATATATGTCACAAATATGTGTTTCTAATCTTTCAGCCATGAAAGTCTAATGGAGAACATGGTACCACCTATTTCCAGATGTTCTTCCAGGACAACAGGTACAGAAAAGGTACAGACAAAATCATCTCTACCAGGAAAGTCAGCTTTCCATGTGCACAGCTTGTGGAAGTTTAGCAAATCAAAAAAAGGTTTTCTTTTCCTGCTAATTTCTGAGTTATTGTTTACTTGTCCTGTGGACCCTCTGCAAGGTTGTTCTTTTCAGTATACTCTCCAATGCTTTTGGCAGTCTAGTTTTAAATGAAATATGTGACTGGGCCATGTCCTTTCTGCTTGGAAACTGTCCCACAATTTAAGTTTTCCCCACTTGGTCAAATTGTAATAAAAAGAATGTTTCATTTTCATCCCACTTTTTCCTGTTATAACCCTGTGACTTTTCCCAGAAAGATATGGGGGGGGGGGTGGTGTATGTGTGTGCATGTGTGACTGGCTCTTAATTCTGAGCATTAACCAATTTGTAACATTAGCCTGACACTTGAAAGTATAGGTATAGGAAAAAAATGCCACAGTTGTTGTTAACAGTGACACATTTCCATCTGGCCAGTTCTTTTCCTATACAGCCAGTGCCATTGTCAGCTTAGCTGGGCCCAGGGAACTGCTACTGATCAAACTTACCCTGAAGCTTTGGAATGAATCTGGCTGAGATCTCAAGACCCAAACTAGTATCTTAACAGAGCTCCTCTCTGCTGTGATAACAGGCAGCGGCAGCAATCTAACTGTCTTTTCTCTTCTATCATATACTTCCCATGTGCATCTCTCAATAGTAGCAGAAATGCACAGTAAATGGATTTATTAAAGACAGATCTATAGGTATCCACTTAGCTATGTGACGATGTGTTGCACTGCACAGCTGGACTTTATAGTTCGCAGCTATTGTTGAAGGAAATGCACTAAATGAGTAGGTTGCTTTTACTGTGTAGGATCCATGCCAGTCCAAAGTCTGCCTGCTGCCTTTGTGAGTTATAGCCGGCTTTTCCCACAACAATTTCCTTTTTTCTTGAGAGTTGTCCCTCTTATGCAGTGCAGATCAGGGGTCCTAGAGCTCTGCATCCAGCCTGCAGAGACRTACAGGGCAAGATCTGTAGTGAAGGTTTCCTCACACTGCACCTTAAAATGTACTCTGCAAAGGGTTGTGGTGAGAGCTGCCTCCCAGTTGGCTGCTCTGTGAGGGCTCCCTGCAGCTTAGCTACTGGCTAACTCATGAGTTATGACTCTTGACTGCTTTGCAAGGGAGCTGTTTTTCCCTTTGGGAGCTTAAATGCGACCCTTCAGGCACCCAAAAGGCCATCAGCAAGACATGCAATGGCAATAATCTGAGATGCATATGAATCTGTTACCGAACTGTGAAATGCTTTCCAGTCTAGTAGGTTTCTGAGTTGTTTGGCTCTCCTAGAGGTAGTTCTTGCTCACCCTCCAGCCCATCATTTGCCCTAAAAAGCACCCAGGAGTTTCCCACCACAGCAGTTTGTCATTTTGCTAACAACTCTTCACTAACTTCCTGCTTCTGTGTATGCCTCTAGTAATATTTACTTAGAGCTGGGAGAGTATGGGCTTCAGAATAATTTAGGCATGCAGCATAAGATGAGGTACACTTAAACAATCCCATAAACCCTCGTGTTATCACGGTTGCCCACTGGATAAAGTGGGAGGTGGAGGAAGTGATTTCAAGTCATGCAGGAAGGCAGTGGTAGGATCTGTGACAGCTCAGACTCGGCTTCACCATTGCCATGACAGACTCTTAGCAACATCTCCTGTACAAAATGTCTGATTTGATTTGGGACCAGGAAGTAATGATGATACATTACTCCTACATGGCATGTTAGGGGAATATCATCAATAGTCCAGGGGTATAAATTCTAGTTAGGATGCTATAGCAATTGTTTATTATGTGGTAAACTAACTATATCACTACATATATCTGCTTTCATTTTCTTTTCCATCTAGTACTAAATCTGCTCCTCACACAGCATCTATTTTTAGAAGTTCATTTTGTGTTGGATTTTTTTCTTAGCACAGAGATGAAAGGCAGTCTCTGCTCTCATGGTTTTTCCTGTTCTCCATAGAACTGTCTTGAAAAATGTCTTAAAATTGCCAGAGTTAGTAACAGATACAGGCAGAGCTCTGTGTTACCTGCTATTGGGCAAACACTTTCAGCTTCCTGTTTAGAAATAGGCATGCTAACAGCTCCAAGAAATTGAAGATGGAAATTACTTGAGCCTGCCTTCCTGCCAAAGCAGGACTGTTATCTTGCATACACTCACTATCACTTTGTCCAACTTAATTTTAAATGTACCAAGTGTTGGAGCTTCTGCCACTTTACTCTTGAGAGATAATTTTGCACATCTCTGCCAAGAAGTCCTTCCTGATACTCCGCGTTTTCCTTTCATATCTTTATACTTGAATGCTAATTCTATCCCAGTCCATTCTGCTAACTGGCTCCTTGCTCTTCAGCATATTTAAGCCCTCTTAGACTTCCTCTGTCACCACTTGACTGTGCTATAAGTGTTAACTCTTTGAGGCTTGGTCCTTTTCTGCTTGCAGACAAAGTTTTGCCACTGACTTTAGGAGTCAACACTACAGATCTTAAAACATGCCTCATAGAGCAGTGCAAATTTTTATTCATTTCACTGGCTGAAAAAAAGCACAACAAAAAATCAAGGAGAAAAATAATTTGTGTAAATAGTTTACTTCCTTTGCAGGAAGAATATTTTTAATTATGTGTATGTAAATCTCTAATCAGAATGTAGTTCTTAAATGAAAAATAAAACTTTTATTTTTAGTAGTCCACCTAAATCTTTTTTGTCATCATTCATTGCAGTCTCTAGTTTGTTCATATATCTCCACTAACTTACCTGCAACTGCATGAGCTAATGGAGGGGTGGGTGCTTAGCCATGTCTGGAGTATCCACAAGTAAGAAGCCTGATAGCTCGAATAACTTATCATTCACAGTGATATACAGGCTTTCTTTTGCCCTTTTATCATGTAAGAAACCACAATAGCTCAGGGTAAATACTGTGAGGAGGTGCATTTGGCCTGTTTTGGAGGAGGACACTGCTTGCGCTATTGAGTGTGGCTTGCTTCTTGGGGCAGGTATGAACCACAACAGGGGTGTAGAAACCAGAGCTGCCCCATTGCCTAATCACTGAAGTAACTGGCTGAGAGAGAGCATTTTCAGTGCAAAGTTGTTTATTCAAGCAGAAGCCCCCAAATTGCCTTAGGGAAACAATATGTGGAGGACTTGAGATATTTAAAAAGTAATCTACCATGATTAATTGTGGTACATTAAAAATACTACATGCATGGTGACAGATTCCTTTTATTGCTAACTGCTCATTCTTACTGTGTTTAGGATCAGGATATTTTGTGACCTACTCTTCGTCATAGTGTTATACACTGGCAACAACATCACCAAAAAGCCTGCTGTTATGCAGTTCTCTGAGTCTTCCTGTTGCTTCCTGGCTAGGATATCTGTGTGCCCAACAGACAGCAGGGTAGCTGGGGTGCAAAAATGCCTGCTTCAAGAAAACACAAACGTGGATAGTGGCACATGGATTAAGTCATGAGGGTCAGGCATCAAAAGCAATGGCATTGCTTGGGATGACTGCAAGGTCTGGAAAATGCAAGGGAAATGCATCCCTCTCGCCTCACAGGCTGCACAGCTGTAACCTGCTGCTTTCAGTACACGTATGCCCACATACTCAGTCCCGTGGGCAGGTGGCCCCAATGGCAGTACCATTAACGTGTTTCAGTAACCAGGCTGTTTGTGGCTCCAGTCACATACTACTCCTCTCTGTTGTAATATTTCTTTCATGGCTCTTCACACCTGAAGAGCTTTCTGTATTGGGCTGCTCCCTGAATAACAAAGCTATCTTTAGCTGTGCTGAATAATTCATATTTGTTCATATTTACAGACAGTCCAGAGCTTTCTTGTAACGTCCCAAGTGTTTAAAGAAAAAGATGCAAGACTTCTCTGGGATCAGATAAATATATTAGTAAATCATCCATATAAAGCCATAGCCTACTCTTATCTCTCAAGGTAGGTCCTTTGGATGCTGTCCTTTTGCCTGACTAGAGCTCCACAGTAATTGCAGGGCCAGGAAGAAATCAGATATTCCTGCAAGATTCTGGGAAGGGGAGGATTGGGTTTTTGAGCTTGCTATCATGATTGATAATATAAAATGAGCAGAAGATAGAAGTGTCTGACAAGCCTATGACCCTTGAGAGGGCAGCATAAAGTTTGCAGCTAGCAGACAGAAAGATGAAATCTCTTTTAATGAGTGAACCACCACAGGGGCTGGATGTCCACTAAACCCTTTTGGACTTTGGTCTTTAGACTTTCCAGTGACAGAAGTTTGCCTAAAAGGCAGTTTCCTCAGAATATGGCATAAGCAGTCTCATAAATGTACATACGTTCTGGCAAAATGAATTTTAAATGAATCTACCAGCTAGAACTGCAAGCTTAATAAATGAAGGGGGCATGTGATAGGATGGAATATATTTGGGTCTCAGTAAAATATTCAAAAAGAGTCTCTTAAAAATCATTCAGATTACCTTGGCTCTGACAAAGACTTAGCAATTTAAAAAMCTGCCCAAAGCCCTACTAATAAAGGATAGCAGGTGGCAAAATATTGATGGAGAGCCCAAGAGAACAGTGGGGTGCTGAGATATGCAACACTAAACAGTCTGCAATCTATATTCAGCAATATCTTCATGAAGGAGCTGGGTGAGGGAATAAGTATTATCTGACTGCTGCTCTTAGAGAGTACTAAGTAGGGAGGAGCTGCAGGCCTCAGTGGACTCGCAGAAAAAGGAAGCACAGCTAGAAATAATGAAGTGAAATTCATTTGTGGGAAACACTACATGATACCAAAACGTGGCTACTCACTGGAGGCAGAAATGTTGAAAGGCGTTTAAGGTTGGCAGCAAATAGTAAATGATAGATGCATCTGTAATGCAACAGACCCTTGAAGATRTTCTTTACTTATTTCCATGGTATCTGGGCACTGGAGAGATTATGTAACTAGATACTTCTTGGAGAAATTCTTCTCCCTGCTAGGATATGGTAGGAATTTTAGTTGTTGATTTTTATTTTGCAGTGAAGGGATGGGCTAAGCTGAGAAAGCAGGGGCTTGTGTTTAGGTCTAGACATAGTAAGGTCATCCCATTCCTGTGAAAGAAAAGCCAAGGTTATACTGATAATACTGCTGGTGACACTTCTCTGACCCAAGCTCACTCCAGAGTGCCACTGCCCCTGATAAATGCTGTTGATGTGTGCCTAGCCCTGAAGCGCAGCCCTTGTTGGGCTCAGGAATTTAATCTTGAAGCTAATCTGCTACCAAAGGATGAGCCAGAGGACTGCCCGAAGCACTGGAGTGGTACCTTCACTACAGTCTGTGTGGGAGAACATGTGGGCTGCTGAATCTTGAGACAGATGACATGATATTTTATTTTATTCTATTTCTAGAAACCCCAAACCTTCGTTCCTAAGTGGTATTCATTGGAGAAGTGACAGTGGGAGATGGCAAAGGCATGATTCAGTGTTGCCCAGGTCTTTGCCCTTCAGTGGAGGACACAGAGTTTTGGCTTATCAAAAATAGGGGTACTGTACTTTAACTGGTGTGGGAACGGGCTGTGCAGCAGGTGGGAGGTCGAGAAGGGCCAGTGAGCTGCGCTTCATTGCAGCCGGGCATGTGCCTTGCACAGGACTGGCTCTGGTTAGGTCCTGTCAATCCTCCCCTCTTCCCACCACATCGCGCACCTGCACTAGCTTTTGGTATGTTTTAGACCTATTTCCTATGGAAGGAAGTTTCATGTGATTTCTTAGGCTATGTGTGTTTAAATCTGTCCCATCTTGTCACCCTTATGTTTGAACCTGTTAGCCAATTTGTACCAAATTTGATTAAAGGGGCTTCAAAGTTAACAAGGGTCCTGTAAGTTTCACAAAAAATAATTGTGGGCAGGAGGGGAAGCATCATTCACAGCTTTGTCTCTCTGTCAGCAAGGCCATTGGTTACAGAGCGCTGCAGCATGGGCCAGCCTGCATATTGCCACTGAAATGCACTTGAAAAAAGAGGAGAGTTGTAAGGCCAAAAGAAGCCACATTTTATAGGAACAGGAGGAGATAACAGAAAATTATAGTACAACTTGGTTAAAAAGCCAGTTCACACAAGACACATCCACAGGGCAGGCTTTATCAGTCCTGTTGCTCACTGGGCCATTAATCTTGCTCCAGATGCAACTCATTCCCAGACAGCTGGATGGTGGTGGTTGTTGCATAGAGTGAGGATCTGAGTTTATGAATAATTGAACAAACCCTGTGTCTTAGCACAAAGGTATCTTAATGGGAGGAGGAAGCATCCAGGATGTCCCCAAATATTACACTGATGACCATGAATCATAAATTGCTTTGGAATCACAAGGCCAAGTTCTGTCCTCTTTCCCCCAGTATAATCCTATTAAAGATCACAGGGCTGCACCATGTTATTTGAGAAGAATTTGACCTATGCTTCCCCAAAAGCTGCCATAATGAGGGCTATTCTGTGGCAGGGCTTGTTGCTATGCTGAGAGGAAGTCAAATGAGGCAGATGTTTGGGGGAGACATGGTGTTTTCTTAGTTTTAACTGCTATAGGGTAGTAGATGAGAACAGCACATTGACTGATTCAGTGTATCCTGGGGCCTGAAACGTCCTCCATCTGCAGCTGTAAAGCTGCTCAGTTCTGTTAACCTTCTGTCCCGGAAAAAAACAAGAAACCAGCTGAAGACTTGGGTACAGCTTCTGCATGTTTCCTTTTATGTAAAATTATTGTGGTGGGCTTATTCCATGCTGCCTTATGCTGGCTACAGTTTAAGTAAAGTGCATTAGAGCCCTGCTCTGGGAGAGGTTGAACTGGAGCTGAACCATGAACATTAAGTAGCCCAGCAACAAAATTACACTCTTAAGCGTGCTGGCCCATCATCAGCGCAGATACCTCTCAAGCAGCACAAGCTTTAAGCAGAGGCTGAGGCAGAGAAGGCTCATATCAAAGAGGACTGTGCAAATCACAGCACATCATTCCATGAGCCCTAGAGGTTAATTAATATCAAGGGTCATTTTATCCCCAAAGGGCTTTGAGCTTCCTGCCTCTCTCTAAGTCAGATGCCTGCAAGGGTGTCATGCTTCACGGACACTGCCATCTGTGAAACAGAAAAAGGAGAAATTGGCCAAATGATTTGTAACACAATAATCTATAGAYGATAAATGGACAACAGCAGAATTATCAGCTCTGTCTAAAGCCAGTGTTAACTGTTTCTATGAGTGCTAATCAGTGAAAAAAGGTAATACTCTATGCTGCCTTGGGACATTCTATTTGTACTTTACAAACACTGGAGCCACCCTCCCAGCCTCTCCTGCGAGGCCACCAGAGCAGAGCATCCAGTGCTCAGATACACRGGGTTACGCGGGCAATTTGTCGGGAACTGGAGAGATGCACTTAATGGGCATGTAAATGTACAGTCTTATTTAATTAAAAGTAAATGTCCACAATGCCAATAGCAGCTTGTTGTTTAAATTCATGGGTAATAAAATTCCAAGGCTGATCTCTCTTATTCTGCAATCAGAGACTGAAATGAATGTTTCCCGGGGCAGCACTTGGCCCTCTGGCAGCTCTGAGCCCACCTGGGTGTATCTGTTAGTGAGGTAATGCAGAAAGATAAGAACAGCTCCAGCCCACAAAGTCTTTTTCTCAGGTGTTAGTATTTATAACTAGAAATTGCAATGCCTTAGCGTAAGGATAAAAGAGACAGCAGAGGGGGTCTAAGTCAGAGAAGATATCTGGGGATATGTACAGCTGTCCAAGTTTAGCATCTGAGTGCCTCACAGTAATAAAGTATTTTTGTTATCCTCATAACACCTTAGTGGGAAACAGAGAGCCATACTGTCCCCATGCTACAGGTGAGGACTTGCAGTGCAGGGTAGCTTATGTCTCTTGCCAAGGAGTTTGCATTGAAGCTGGGACCTGGGCTAAAATACCCTGAGTCCCAGCCCAACTTTGATCTTCGGCACTCCTTTTTCCCCTTCTTTCCTGAGAAGCCTTACACAAGCTCTGTGACTCAAACCATGTGAGGAAACAGGGGAACTGAGCCAATGCTAACCCCTTGCAGCTGGTGTCTGGGCAAAACTACTCCCCTACCTTGAGGGCATTGCAAAACCTTGGTTTCAGGCTCCAGAATGATTTAGGCAGGTTGATTCTCAGAAGGATTTTGAACAGAAATGAAGTGCTTTAAGACATTTCAACTAGAGCAGCACAACCTGCTGCTACTGGGAAAAGCAAGTTGTGCCTTAAATAAGCTATTGTTGCAGCCAGTGCTGCTTTAGACCTCACTATCCTTCAGGGCCACTGAACTAAATTCATTTAAACTGCATTTAGATGCATTACGAAAACCATTCAAAGTATTTTCCATCCCCCTTTCTAAATAGCCCCCTCAAGAAGTGATGGCATTTCAGCTGGACTGAGAAGCCACTGCATGCCTTGGCTGTGCTGGGACCTTTGTGCTGCCTGGGAATAGTGGAGGGTGCTCCCCTCAGAGCAAAGGTGGTTGTGATTTACAGGAGGTATTTCACGTGGTGAGGAATGAGCACGTGCAAATGACTGCTTAAAACTTGGGATTTACTGTTTGTATGAAGCCTCCATTCTTGGTTTTGTTCCAGTGCTCAAATGAAAATACATTTTTCATAACTGCCCAGGAAACAAATCACAGGAAATTCGTATTTCAGACATAGCTACTTTATTTTTTGTTGTCTTAAATGAAGCGTGCTTCATGGACCTGTGGTAGCTGCTGCCTCAAAGTGACATGGTCTCTGCTGGTTAGGTTTCACTGCAGATATTCAGCAGCAATGGAAATGACAAGGACCATATCAGTTTTAGTCTGCAGTGTTCAAGGGCTTCCTGAGTCTGTGTCTCCCAGGAAACAACTTTATTGAGTGTGAGGAAGTCCTGTGTTCCCAGCTATTTGATCTCGTTTGTGGAAAGGCTGTAGAAATGCAGCAAGTCATGGTGGGTTCCTGAGGAGCAAGTAAGCTTGCAGAAAAATCCATCCTTGATACTGATGCAATACAGCTTGCTGAGCACATTTTGAAACCTGCCTTAATGTTGTTTGAAAATTCATGGAAAGTAAGTGGTTTCTGAGAAATATTGTTATTTTCCCACTGGAAAATACTTTCTTGCAAAATTTACTACTATTTCTGCTCGTGTCGGTAGGAGTTTTACTTGCTTTTGACAGGAAAATGAAGACATCAGAGGAAAATGTTACTTTCAAGAGGAGACAAAGCACACAGTGCCTTCTTCACACAAGCTAGGGTTAAACCCCGGGTGGCTGTGGGCACAGACAATTCCTGTTCAGAAGGGATCCTGAAGCATGGCAGCGTTTGCAGATGAGCAGATGCATGTTCTAAGGCTAGACGTCAGCGCAGAGGCGAGTTTTATCCTTCTGCTTCGCTACACAACTTGCTGTCTTACGGAATAACTTGGCTGCAGCCGAATTTGGCTCTGCTACACAGGCTTTTTAAAATAAACTTAAATCTCCATCAGAGTGCTCCAAAAGGTTTGATACYACATCACTGCTGAATAAACAGAAACTGAGTGCATTTGCTGTAGAGTGCATTCAAAACCTCAGCTATAATGCCAAAGGTCTGAGTGAATCAGAATACCATGGCTCTCATGATTAATAACCATCAGTGATATCTAATCATTGTTTTAAAGCAATTATGGGCCGGCAGAGAAAGCAAGGGTGACCTACAACAAATATGCTTGCCCATGAAAAAAAGAAAGAAAAAATGAGATGGCACCATTCTGGAAGCAATTTGAAGCCCTGATGTGACCCTAGATACCTATCTGAAAATTGATGCACCATGACCAAAGCCTCATGAAGCTTGTGGGGTATTTGCATTCATTTCAATAGAGTATGCTCCAAAGCATACGCTATCCTGCATAACCCTTCCTGCAGCGCAGAGCAAAGGTGGCAATAAACCTCAGCCAGAACTAGAAAAAGTTATCATTAATTAGCTGTGGTGTTGTCTTTCTAAGCCTCTTTTCCTCTTCACCCCTGAAGACCTGAACCACTGTATTGACTGGCATGTTACAGGTACTCACAGAAGCAGGCCAAGACCGGTTGTTTTAAAAAATGTTTCTAGGCTCTCCATAGACACAAAAGTTAATTGTCAACTGAAAAAGGAAGCTGTATTTTGTGGCTGAAGCAGTGTTTCCCAACCTTGTGGTTGCCAGAGTAGTCCCAAAGGGGCCACAAACCAGAGGAAAAGTGCACAGCAAGTGCAAACAGATAGGGGAAGCTGGGGTAGTGCAGCTTGTGTCTGATGAATATAAGCTTCTGCTGCTTTGGGTGACAAAAGGATCTTTCTTCTCCTTCTGTTTTCTGACTACCTCCAACATACAAAGACACGGGTTTATTGTGGCAGGCTGCTGCCAAGCATCTCTCTGGGACAGCACCATGGGTGACTTTCAGGGACTGCTCTTTCAAGCTGCCTTCAGATAGGGAGCACAGGAGAAGGTGCACCTGAAGGAAATACCAGAGACAGAGAAGTAAAAAGGAACAAGCTAGGAAAGAGGACCAAAAAATAAAGGAAAAAGATGCCAGAAAGCCAAAAAAAAATGAGAATGAAGGATGATGCATGGACATGAGCAGCTGAGGAAGGAGACACCAATGAGCACAAGACACAAACCAAGGAGCCAATGAAGAGATGCTCCAATAAGGAGAGGAAATAAAAAAACAAAACAACAACACAAAGCTATAGGACTCTGAGGCTGGCGGGAAACATAGTTCCCAGCTTAGGTTTAGACTCTTGGGTGAGTGTGTCAGGGCGGTTCATAGCGAAGTACCTGAGGGAGCTTTAAACTAGCTTGAAAACAGCCAGCAGTGTCGGTGCTGGCTGAGGAAAGCTCTGAGCAAACTGTAAAAGCAGCAGAGAAGCTGGTAAACATTCGGATGGCTGGTGCTGCCGCGTCCTGTGCTGCGACAGCTACGCAGCAAGCAGCCTGAGCTACCGTGCATGTTGGGGCTGCAGGCAGCTCTGATAGAAGGGAAGACTGCGTTAGCTCTGACCGGGTGCCCCGGTTGTGTGGCCTCTTCCCACACACAGCTGCTTGTTCCAGCCCAAGGGCACCTGAACACTATAAGGCTTTTTGCTCYGGAGAAGCAGAAGAGAGTTAACTCCCCCTCAGTTCTCCTCCAGAAGAGAGAAGATGGAAATGTTTCGTACTGTGCTATTTTTAAACTGTTCAAGAAATGTATTACTAACAGAAGAACAGCATAACTGACATTTCCCAGAATCAGCTGATGAAAGTGCACAACACAGCTCTTCTTGGCAGTCCAGAAAAGGTAGAACAACTTAAAATAGGTTACAAATAGAAGGAAAAAGCAGGAAACTATTACAGAGCTCGGTAGGCAACACCCCAAAGTCCATTTTAACTGTTAGCCATTGCACTTAAGGCAATAGAAAGCAATTAAGCAATGAGACCAGGGGAATGCTTCTTTCCCCATTGTATCCTAAAAATAGCTCCAGCTCATTGCTGGTGAAAGGTGCCCCACTGGGGGGCCAGGGACCACAGGCATCTATCCAGACGTTACACAGACCTCTACCGCAGGAGTTGTCTTTAAAATGAGGGGGTTTCCACGCCATTTAGCCTGCGGTCTTGCTGGTGGGATGGACGCTCTATGGATGTTGACACTTTTCCACTGCGTACTGGGCTGAGACCCACCAACTCACTTCACGCGATTCACCAAATGATTCATATGTTCCCTTACGGAGGCAGCATGTGGCATAAATTAATGTATTTAAAACGCACCCAGAAGCAGACAGAGGCATGACAACTCAAAATAGCTGCATGCAAAAGGGTCTGATATGTCCCATGTAATCAAATATTCATTACTATGCTTAGACAGGAATATTTTCTTTCAGAGGGTTTATTGTTTGACTATTAAAYATAAATTTTGCAGTGATCATTCCAGAGTAATTTTCAAGTAGAAAAAAAATCAAACAGGAATGAATTCAGGCTGTTCTATGGTCTGAATTAGTCAGGAGATGAGGTTACCATGGTCTCTTCTGACCTTCTAATGCAGGAAGAAATGCATCTCCTTGTCAAAATACACCAGAGAGCAATACAGCAGGCATTGACAGGAGGTGTGCTACAGCTAAAAACAGGTGTTATGAAAAGCCTGGCAGAAAATACCCTTTCTGTTGGAATGATGGTAAAATTTCTACCCAGATCATAAATGTGGCTTCCCCACTTCCCTTTTGTTTTTCATTACAGGCTAAAAAAAACCCCTTTTCTGGCTTGGTTTTGAGGAAGCAGTTTGAAGTGCTTTGCACTCGGCCAGCTTTCTAGCTGAGAGGCGTGAGCAGACTCTACGATAAGTGTCTCCTATCACCTGAGGAACGTGATCAGTTGGCAGTTCAGGAAGCCTTGAAGTGCTTTGATGCTATTTTAAAACCTGACCTGCACAGCAGCCCCCAGGGCAGTGCTGTGCACTTGATGACCCAAGTGTGAGTTATGCTCCTATCACTTGCCTCCTGTATTGCTAAGATGAGGGGACGCTGGGGAAAAAGGTCTCCCAACCTTTGAAGGGTTTGCGGAAGAGAGCAAGCTAACAAGTGTGCAAACAGTACAAGCCAATCTAACGTGTCACTTGATGTGCCTTCCTCGCTGACAGACTAAGCAATGCTTGTAAATATTTGCAGACATGTCTAGTAGGAGGCAGGCAAAATGCACAGAGAAGGGGAAAAATTTTCAGTTGCGAAGAAGAAATATCAACAGATACTAGTGGTAGCACAGATGTGTCCTTGGACAAAATACAGCAGTTAGGAACTGGCTGTGGACCTGGCACACGATATACAATGAACAGCTACTGTGCACAGAGAAGCAGGTGTGTTTTGATTCAATCTTTCCTCTGCAGGGCACCTTTCACATATAAGGAGTCTATCTGCTGCAGGACAAGTCCTGCAAGTTAGAGATGGTTGTTATAAGATCATTAACATGCTTTGTTCTCTACTAGAAACTTTGCACTGATCTTATGAAAGGGATCCAGAAGCCCAGTAGGGACACTTTCAGTCTGCCTGTGATGTTACTATGTCTGGAGAAAAAAGTACTCCTGCAAGAGGGTTTAAGATTTGATGCTCTCCTTTCAGGAGGCACATCTCTGTATAAAACCAAAGCTTTCTTTCATGATGAGATCCTCTAAAGTGTCAGACAGATCTGTGAAAAATGACTGGGCCTATTTTCCTGTGTACTTCTATTCACCCACATGGCTTCTACTAATGCAGGCCATGAATTACTCCCTGATATCTGTGGGCACCTCATCAATGAGCAGAGTGGTGAGGTGGAAGGACACTGCTTGCCTCCACATCGTAAATGCGGAAGCTGTGGCAAAGAGCGGGTAAGAAATGTGTCTGGGGCCACAAAACCAGTGGGCAGCAGAGTCAGGAGCTCACACTCCCACTTTGTTCTAATCACTAAAATAATCTTCTGCCCTGTGAAAGTGGCACTAAGGACAGTGGAGGAGGAATGAGTGTGGCAAATGCTGCATGCAGAAAAAAACAGAGTGTATCCATTTTTATTCTACCTTTTGTGTGTGCAAGGGAGAAAGAGATGGTGCAATTTGCCTAGAGGGTGGTTTCCACAACTGGAAATATTTAATTAAGTGAATTATTTTCCTAGTAGTACTTTAAAAGGTTATATCCCCAATTAACAGTGCATTAGACCTAGCCTGAGCCCCATTTTGATATGCTCAGTGGACTGTGAGGAATTTACTGTCAGCTTAAGACAGATGAAAAAAAGGTAGAAGTTAAATCAGTGACAAAAAGAAGTTTCTGGCTCCTTGTCAAGGCACCCACATGCCTCATTACTTTGGTTTAAAGCCAACAGACTAGCTTAAGAGGGCTGTTTATTACTCCCTCCCTTTCCATCTATGCTGGAAAGAGGGTTTTAGCTACAAATCCTCTCTTTGCTAAGTGATACTTCTGGTTTTTCGGATATAAACCCTTTCTTAGGCTGCCTTACTCAAGTATGGTGTTTGCATACAGCTGATAAAATGCCACCTATGTCTCTCAGGCCATTTCAAACAATATCCTGTCTCCACACCAGCTATTTCTACTGGGAACATTATTATACCATGCTGCTAGACTTGGAACCAAATGATCTGGGGAGAGGGGTGTGTTGTTAATGAGATAATAAAAGTGTATGCTCACTATTTCCTACTCCAGAGTAAATGTGGCTTTTCCTTGACTATAAAGTCTGTTTAGCAATCAGAACACGGCTCTGTCAAAGAGAAATGTTGCTTCCTCTTTTTATTGCAGCCCTCACAGTATTGCACCGCATGAATTGTCCAGCTCGCTCTTCCTCTGTTTACCAGAAAGCACCTGTCCTGTTTTCCTTCAGGTCCCCTGTAGCACAGGCACCCAGCATGGTGCTCAATTCACCACCGTACTCTGGCCCCTTTACACCAACCAATGCACTGTAAGGACACCACCAGAAGATGTAAAGGATGGACATAAACACCCCAGCCAGAGCAGCACTTCTTGCTGCTGAGGCCTGTTTACGGAATGGGAACAAGTGAATGTCTCCACAGAAGAACCTGGCTTCAGAAAAGAAGTTAAGCGTAACGTGAAAATTTTCTGCCCGTCTTAGACACAGCAAACTTTCAGTGGGGAAAACAAAGTCCTGAAGCGCTAGTGCTGCTGTTAGCAACAGAGTGGGTCAGTCACAGCTCAGCTCTCATCGCCTTTGGTACTGGCAAAGTGGTTTCACTTTTAGGAAGGGGGGAGAAAGTGGGAGCAGAAAAACAAGTGGCCTTTCTTTCTTGTTAATCGTTAATTTAGAGCTTGACTCCTACCTCTGAACTGCCTGCAGTGCCATTAGCCATTGGCCTCTAGTTATGTTTTCAACCAAATGCTTTCTCCTGTACCGCTGCAGGGTGTCCTCCATAAGCACTGTCAAAGGTCTCTTCTCTTTCTGAAGGTTCTGCTGGAGAAGACCCTGCTTTGCCCATCTCTAAACTCTACCACACAGTTTTGTAATGATTTGGCTCCTGGTGTGCTGGGACTGCAGTGTGTTGTACTGACAGAGACAGTCGCAGCATTTCATTGCGGTCTCTCTTATCTGTACCTTTCTTCCTGTCTTATCCTTAATGTGTAAACGTTTTGCAGCAGGACCCTTCTCTGTGCGTGCCAACCACCATGGAGCCTGGCTGCATGGCAAGGGCTCCTGAACCACAGAATACTAAAAGTTAGCAATAATGAGAATAGTCCTCTTAGAGCAGCAGTGTTTAAAGCAGTCAGAACTAGGGCTGAATCTGCACAAGATTTTGGATTCAGCTGCCCTAAACTTTAGCAAAACTTAGATTTGAACAGTCCTACTATTCCCACAGTCCTATTCTTACTTCATACCAAACTGCTCCTGGAGAAACAAACTGTGAACCTGGTTAATTAGCCAGCATGCTTGGATGCTTGGAGGGGACAGAGATTTACACGTGGCTTCATCCATGCTGATGAGCCATCTTCAAAACCTGTTTGTGAGGCGGGGGGGCCATTCAGCTGAGAGGAGGTTTTAACAAGATCTCTGCACTCCTGGCCCCGAGCTGAGCTGCGAGGGCTTTGCTCAGCATTTGCATTGCAGCATGTGCATAGCCACAACATGCTGAGCAGGATGGGGCCCTCAGAGAGGCTGCAGTTGCTGTTAACCGGTTGATGTTGTCTAGCAGACAGAGCAGGACACAGAGATTGCTTTGCCTTCCTCACCTATTTCCCCTAAGTTTTAATAAAGACTCCTCGCAGCTGTAAACTCCAACTCAGTTCTTCTTAAACACTGTGAAAGAATGTGATGATATAGCTTTATTATTTTTAGCCTGCTTTCCTAAGTGAATTATGCTTATGTAATTATGTCTCTGTAGCCCTACTCTCCCTGCCCCTCACACACAAGCACTGACAGCTTTTAAATCCATAAACTAACTGTAACCAAATTTGATAGGGAGCAGGAGTCTCTGAGCTGTGAAGGATAACTCATGAGACCRGCACGTGGGCAGACGAGCGGCGTGCACCCTCGCGAGACCGGTGCTGACAGGCAGGCAGCACTGCCTCAGCCCGAGGCGTGCCAAGAGGCGGCCGCCAGCCCCCGGCACTTCCATGGTCTCAGACCTGCCCCGCTGGAAGTTGCCCTCCCAAACATGATGGGGTGGGTGGATGGAAGAGACCCGAAAGGGTCAGGGACAGGACACCAGGGAAATTGCAGGGAAGGTTAAAGGATATGGGACGCAAATCTGCAGCAGACCAGACTTAGTASTGCTGGAGCTGAGGGAGCTTCCCGCTTTGTCTGAGAGCGATCGGTGCCTTCAGTACAGGCCTAAAGCAGTTTGGCTAAAGTAATTCTCAATAGGAGTAAAATGTGCTTGATTGGATTAAGGAAACAGTGGTGGAACTTGCTGTGGCATGTTTGCAGATTCTGTTTCTGGCTTAGACAGGACAAACGACAACTTGAGCTGAGGGAAAAACAAGGGAAAAATGAGTGTATAGGTCATTCATACTTTCTCTGAAAAGTGAGCCTGCAAATGTAAAACAAAATCCAAAAGCTTGAAGTCCCAGGCTTCCTCTTTCCAGACTAAATTACTTCTCTCTTAATGTGCAAAGAATACCAAAGCTGTGACACATTTGTTAGAACACATACAAAGCCCCAGTGAGGTGAAAAATAATTTGCACGGTAATTGCTAAGGGGATGAGTGAGTGTGTGCGTAAGCTGCTGCCCTGCTGAGGCTCGTGCAACATGGTGCGATAATTATCTGGAGCCCGCCTTTCTGCTTCTGTCGGAAATATCTCTAAAACCCAAGGTCAGGACATGTCACAGATTCTAGCAACAGCCCTGATTAATGCAGTAGAGCTCGAGCAGGTGAATTTTCCCTCAATTTCCTCAGCTTTCCCACAAATGAGAACAGCAATTGGTCTCTGGGGTTTGCAGAGGGCTGGTGGTGGCTAGGTTACACTGCACATGAAAATATGTATCAAACAGGCAAACAAATAGGGAAAAAATGAAGTAAAAGCTTTTAGTAGCAATGGAACATGGTAGAAACACGGAGAATTCAGATTGTGAAAGATATTGCAGAGAAAAAGCAGAATCTTCTTGAGAGCTTCTGTAGGATTTGGGTTATTTAAGAGGAAGAGCAAAGGCTCAGTAAATTGAAGTGGAAGCTTCCCTGCCCTTCCCATGCCCCAAGCTCTCCATAATATTAGGCCAGCCCAGTAAAGCAGAGATACTGCCTTATGTGTGGCACCTCCCAGGGACTCTAGCAACCTGTCTCTGATTTCTTATGGTTGCATAGAGAAGGCACTGGGGCAGCAGTGTTCAAACATGAAGGTGCTTTGCTGGCTTGTGAAGATTCACAGGCCATGGTGAATGTGTGGTGGGACTTTCTGGACATAAATGCAGGCTACATGAGCACCTGTGTCACCATTCATCATGACCTAGGTATCAGGTGTTCAGTGTTTAACATCTGCCTGAAGAATGATGGTCATTAGACTTAAGATTCGTTGTGTATGAAGAATGAGAGATAATTATGTTCAAAGGGTGTATGATGAGTTCATGAGATTAATCATTCAGCATGCGCATACATTGTATGCAGCATTTATTTATTAACCCAATTAACCAATAAATGTCATAATTTTCTCCAAAAATGAAACAAATTAGATATTTAGGGAATACAGCATAATTGTGTCATAGGTAATGTGATCATCAGTGTAGTCTATTATACTGGGCAGCTGATGGCAGAATTACACCTTGTCTTTGCCTCCTGGTATCAACATGGTATCCAGCTGTCTGAGCAGTCCAAGGTAGTCCTTGTTCTTTCACCATTGGCTTCTATTTTTCAAACTGTGTAGCCACATCAGTGTTGCCTTTTATTTCTGCTTGAGCATTCTTCTTCAATATTTTCCTCAGCAGAGTGGTTCTGCTGGCGAATATGGCTTTTTTGGAGGGGTTATTTCTTCAATGGTGTTGGATACAAGCTCATATTTAAAGGCAGAGCCACAGCTAACACTAAGTCTGTTTAGATGATAGAATTAAAGGCAGCTTGAGTATAATGTTTTTTGTCTATCTTATAATTCAGTCTCTTTTTTATTTTAAGTTACTTGGCCAATAGCCAATCTTTCAACAATTAGAGCATTATTTCGCTCCATCAAGCATAAAGCTTACAGGAGACTCAATTCCATCTGAAGCACCATAGTGTAAGAGAAGGAGAATCTTACCTTGAAACTGGAGTGCTGCTGATTGTCGAGAGACCTGAGCTATCCATGGGGTCAGCATGCTTACGCCCTTGGGAAACGCACTCAGATCAAGCTTTCTTCTGAGTAGTCTCTCATTTTGGAGGCCTCAGTGTTTGTGTGCCTGTCTTGAAGGCTTTGATCCCTATTATCTAGGCTGCTGACAATTTTCAGCTTCTGTTATTCTTGACTGCTTCCAAAACTATGGCATGTGCATAATCCTTTTTTTTTTTACTTTTTTTTTACTTTTTGACTACACTAGCTTTGTGTAATTGTGCTCCTATGAATATATTGCAGTTGAGTATAATAATCATAAGAGGCTCATAGTTAAAGAGAAATGTAAAACTACTAAAATATCAGCTTAGCTATTATTTTTAAACTAAGGCAGGCAGCAGGCACCTATGTGGGAAATGTGCTTGAAAACCTTCGATTTATTCTGTCATTGAGGTTTCACAGTAGGTCGGATCAAAAACTTATTAGAAATCTATAGGACAGGACACCTCAGTGACATAAAGCATAAGTGCTATTTCTCAGTAACTAAGAGGAGTTCAAAGGCAACCCTTTACGCATTCAAAATGCCAAAATCTGCTACAAAAATATTTAGACTAGCAATCAAAATAAAATAAATCCTCTTTCCCTGCCATGACTGCAAGATACTATTGCTTTATATTTAGCTTATTTAGGCTGTAAACTGCCTACCACCCTGCAATGCCATTCCAAGGAAGAGAAAATACAAGCCACTAAAATCTAAACAATCAGGTAATCGATGACTCAAGCAGATAAAATCAAGGAAATTAACTGAAAGCACAATAGCTTTTAAAGCCATAAAYCACTACAAAGATCAGTTTCTAACCAGTATGGAGGATGATAAGGGATGATAATACATGTGTGTGCCTCCTGCTATCACTCCTTTCCAAAGGGGCAAATCGCCAAAACAGTCTGGGAAAGGCTGACCAGTGTAAAGGGGATTTGCAGGGATCTCTCAAGGCAGCAAGTGAAACAGCAGGGGGTGACGGGAGCTGGGACTGAGCAGCCCCTTTGCCAGAATTTCCTCCTCCCGTCGCCCCATCCACGCTGGCTGAACCTATGAGCAACCTGTGGCAGCTGAGCAGTTTCCAGGCATGAACAAAAATCAAGCTGTGACTGCTGGATGTGGAGGATCTCTGAACTGTATATCTAAAATGTCTGTCTTTTTATGTGCACAGAAAAAATGAGAGAAAAAGTATGTTTCTCTTGCCCTGATCAGTCTGCCTGCTCTCATGCTCTGCTAAAGCAGCATGGCCAGATCCAGAGACACCACTTCATGTCAACAGAGATGAAACATCAGCTCTGAGAGCCCCTGTGGCAAGTCCTTTGAACCAGAGTTCAGCTTCCTCACGCTGAGGAAAAGGCACATGTTTCTGACTAATAGGGATAACTTCACTGGTATGATATGTACCCTAACTGTGTTTGAATGTAAAATGAGAAAATTGCCTTATGGTCTTTTCCCCTTAAGCCCTATACAGCAACAACTTTATCTCCCTTTCCCCTCACAATTATAATGCCACCAGTAAGGGAGATGTAGGCTCATTACCTAGCTGCATAATGAAGGACATTACCAGGACAGATGGATAGCTGGCAGTAGAGGCTGAAACAGGAGTTCACAGTGCTAAAATCCAAAGTGTTCTGAAATATGCCCTTGGGCTTTCTCCGAAGGCTTTTTTTTTTATTATTAGAGGATTTTAACATTCAGAAGTTATAGGAAGCTTGCTTGCTTCCAGAGGCATTGTTGTTCATGGCATAGAAGCTACAACTGTTGTTTGCATTCATCTTTTGTGAAATAACACTGCTAGTCGCACGTTGTCTCTGAGATTTTAAAGTTGAGTCATCCAGAAAGCAGCACAATTAGTGCTGTGGGCTGCACTCTTACCTGGCACTTTCAATTACATTCTCTGTGCTATAAGAAGCCCAGGTGGTGACCAGCAGGAAACCCCACAGACACCACCCTTGGAAGAGACTCTCTTCAGAATGATCCTGTGGTCCCCAACTTCAAAGTTACATTTTAAAAAAAGTTTCTCTTGAACCATTTTGAAGAAATGTCTGTTGTGTCTATTCCTTTCTCAGGAAAAGATGAATGTCTGCACTGACAGGCAGCACAGGGCTATATACAGACCAGCCAAGGGAGCTGAATCCCATCATCTTACAGTCACCCTACAGTTACAGCAAGTCTCTTTCTTGCACTGATTTTCTTTAACTTTTTCTTATAGCATGCAGTGATTTCCTTGCACCCTTCAAGGCACAGGCAGAATCCTTACCAATCCCTTTAATAATTATATAATGACATTTTTGTCATTGGCAAAAAACATGCTGCTCTTGGACTACGTAGATGTTGCCTTGCACAGAGACGTATGAGGCATCTTTCCACTGCCTATGGGGGCGAGATGTGCTCCCTCTGCAGAGCCAGCCTTCCACACTATAAACAGCAGGCTGGTGCTTTTTGCCAGAAAGGGGTCCAGCTTGCTGCATCAGTGACAGTTTCTGCTATCCTGAATAAGAATGCAGAACTCCTCTGCTGAATCACATCAAGCTCAGAGGCTACAAGCCATCAGGAAAATAAAAAGTTAGGCAGACAGTAAAGACAAACTGATAGCAAAATGAGTGCTATTCAATATGCATAAGAAGAGAGAAGAGTAGGGATAAGCTCTACCCCAACTCCTGAGGCTGTCAATACAAGTTGGGAAGGCTCCAGCTTCTCCTTCGGTCTCATATGCTATGGAAGAGCTGTGTCCTGGGACGTGATTCCTTCTTTTAGACTCCGTGGTTATGTCAKGGTAAGGGAGCAGAGAAGAGGATCGTTCCACTTTTCATGGTGGAGTTCCCCCCGCCACGCTAAGATACTTGGGACCAGAGATGGATTTCTGCTACAGACAGTGCCAGCATCCTGTCTCGATGAAGTGCAACTGGCCCCATTTGTCACTGCTTAGAAAGCAGAAAGCTCCTTCAACTGATGCTAGTCTTGCATATGTATTGGCAATACTGAGGACAGGAAACAAATGTTACACATGTAGTGTTCCATCCAAAGGTTTCAAAATGGTTTGTAAATCCTGTATTGCTGAATTAACCTCCCATAATTCCTCTGCAAGATAACTAGATGTTACAACACCATTCTGCATATCACTAAAGTAACATGGTAGTTCACCAAAGTAACCAGGTAACTCACCAAAGTGTGTCCCATGTGGGGTTGGAGGTAGATAATTCCAATGCTATCACCCAGTTCCTCTGTCAATCATTTGACCATATGGCTTCTCAAGTATATCTTCCTTTGTCTATTACTTCAAAAATTTTTCTTTTTGCAATGTTAACTTGAGCTAGAGCACAGGTGTTGCCCTACTTTAGCTGCCATCTGCACACAAAACCCTTCTGTAGCTTGAATTGGTTGGCCTATATGGCCAAGTGGGCGTACTACACTGTTTTGTAGAGTGGCTGCAGGCTGCTGCAATATACCACCCTTGGTCCTCCACAGTCTTCCCAGAATTCCCTGCCAAGTTTCCAAAAAGAACAACTAAGTTCTCCCACAATACTGTGAAAAGGCTTTACTGTTCATTTCAGCCTACGAAACAGCTAATATTCATGCTAGCTGCCCCCAGGAGTTCTGATATCACACAAAAGTAAGTGCAAGACTGATATGGACCATGGTCTGCTGTCTGTCTGCTTTCACAGGTCCCAGGCTCATTCAAGTTAATTGACATGACCATAAGTAACTCAAGTTAATTCTGCAGTGAGGACCTTGCAAAAGTACAACAACCAAGAATATGAATATTTTTGCAAAAAGGGTTGTGTTACATAACTGCTTTGACCAATAAAGAGAAAAGGAAAAAAATAAGAAAAAAAGTACAAAGAGATTTCCTTGAAACCATAGCTCTGTAAAGCACTTTATTTATTAACGTGAGTCTACACAAATACTAGATAAAATGAGGAGCTTTAGTCTTTTAAGTCTGACTAGGGCACTTACCCCTCTTGTCAAGCATTTGGATGAAGTCCTGAAATAACATATCAAGAAAAAAAGAGAGACTGTGTTTTGGGAAGGTAGAGGGAACCAAGCAATTAATCTGCCAGAGGCAGTCCTCTTCGTTACAATGAGTAAGTGTTTACTGTTCCTGAGTCAGGTACAGGTGACATGTACTTTACAGAAGACAAAGATAAATTATCTGGAATAAATAGCAGAAATCTGAGTTTATTAGGGAGGTCCTACTAGGGGTCTACTAGTTTTATCCGCAACTGATTCTCTGTTGGGCTGTGAATAAACTAGCTAGCAATTCAATGCCATACTAACTAGTCCAAAAGAGAGATTAACTGCATATTCCCCTTACTAAGGCAATAGTGCAAAATAGTGGATTCAAATGTTGTTAGGAGAGCAAGGGTATGACTCAGGTTGTTTTACCCTTTGTTTTGATTTGTTGATGAAGTAATTGGCCATGGTCCAATCTGCTCGTAATGAACATGCTGATAGCAAGCTAAAAATAGTTTTGGAGGAATATTTTATAGAAGTCTCTATAACAACAAAACATATAAATATGTTGAAGTAAGCCATCACTAAATGTGTAGTGCTTTATTATTTAGGAAGGGACAGGCAGCAACCACGAACTGAATGCATTCCATGTAATTTCATGAGTGTTACTTGTTTTTAAGATAGAGGGTGTATTGATGCTTCTTTCTGATTTTTATCCAAAAGCTTACATTTTCCTCCTTTTCCATTAAACCTGCCACAGAATATCATTTGATAACAATACATTTCATGACTGGTTTTTTTGTTGTCCAAGATCGAGACTGCGATTAAAGGACTGATGTGACTTGTAAAGTAAATTGAAATAGTCTTGACTTTACTTTAAAAAAAAAGTAGTCCTTTGAAATATTGCCACTGAATAATATTTTCAGAAACTCTCAAATAACATAAGTACCAACGTTACGTTGAAAGTCAATATGGCTCAGGCTTCTAAATCGCTTTGTAAGTGTTCCCTAAAGGTTTTAAGGGTCAAATCAATTTCCCTGCAGAGGGTCTGGGTGAGACTTTTTATACCCTTTAAGATCTGTCATGTTTTTTAGGACCAAAGGGTGAGAGAGAAGTCACAGAGGGATGAAGGGAGACTCCTGTCAGCTACAATAGACTGCTCATAAGTAGGTTTTGGAGGAGATGGCTGAATCCATGCCTATAATGATGTTTTCTCTTGTTAAGATATGTATAAAGATGCAGTGTTTGGTGGTTTTCCTTAAAGTTGCAGCTCTGCAGGGAAATGATTAGGTGAGACCCTTAGCTTGCCTGCTTGTTTCCAGGCTTGTTTGAATATGGAGAAGAGTGAAGACAAAACACAGTGGCGCAGAAAGCAAAGAAAAAGAACACCCTGCTTCTTAAGACTCTGATAATTAAGCCATTAAAAAACTGCTGGGGTTGGCAATACCATGTCTACAGGGAGCTAATTACTCGTGTTACTGGTAAAATACCATGACAACAATAAAGAATGACATTTTATCGACAAGTAACAATGACAAGCTCCTGCCCGGAAGCATGCAGTTGGAAGGCCCAGCCTGTACCCTCACAAGTCAGTGGGATGTCTCAAGTGAATAACAAGCGAGCAACCTGAAGCCCACATTTCTGCTGTTAAGGTGATTAAAAAGGAATCAGTAAAAACTAATATAATATACAGACTAGAGAAGTGTCAATCAGTGAAGATGCACTACAGCCCTCTAGTCTACCTTGGCTGGATATTGCTTTGACAGCCAGAGCACTGGGCCCAGGGGCTTGCTGATTTACTTTTTCATGGTTTTCATCTTGTTCTTTCATAGAGATCTTGATTTTGGTCTACCACTCCTGCCAAGGGCATCTGCTTTGGTGTTCTGTTTGTTTCCTCCCCCCCCAATACCCCCAGAGGACTTCCACTTATTTCCCTTTCTGTGGAGCAACAACAGCACAGAGGCTCTAATTTGTTTACTGGAAGCAGATTTTCTTGATGAGAATGGCATGTCTTCCTCTGAGACCTTTCAAAAGAGCCCCACCTTGTACAAYTGCAGGATTTCAGCCAAGTTCTGACTGTTGAAGAAACCCATTTTACTAAGTAACCCCATATCACTTACATCTTCCTTTAGCTATAAAAGCCTTGATTTTTAATTCATGTAATGTTCCCATTGAGAACAGAGACTAGTTAAGGCAACTGCTAAAATCTATTAATGTAATTATTTGGCAGAAAAGAATTCTAAAAGAATTTCTGTGTAAAAGCCTTAAGGGGACAGGCAATAAAACATCCAATTTCATTTATAGGACACCTGTACAAATTCAGGTAGCCTTGGTTGTAGCAGTTATTTGACTATTATTAAATACATATTCCATAAGGACAGGAATCAACATTACCTCTGTTCCTTCTGGTGACAATCTCAATGGGCAGGCCACTGGCTAGATAGTATGGAGATCCTGTGATGTATGGTTTATACCACCAGTCATACCTTCAGGGAAACCGAACATGAGAAGTGCCCCACTGGTTCAGATCAGTGGTCCATCTAGCCCATTGTGCTGTCTCTAACAATGGCAGGAGATGCTATTTAGGGAGAGCATGTGAACCTGGCMACTTTTTACAGTTCACTCCCCTTTGAACTTTACTGACAACCACAAGTATTGTATTCAGGATGTCAGAGGGCATATAACCGTCTGTACCCTTCAGTATCCATGTATAGACCTGCTGTCGGTGAATTCGTCTCACAGCTTTTTGAAGCTACTGATGCTCTCTGACTCCACAGCCTCCTGTGGCAGGGAAGTCCAGAAGTTCACACCCTCTCTGTAAAGAAAAACTTTAAAAAATCTGTTTTAAATAGATCTCCTGCTAGATGCATGGAGTGCTCTCACTCTCAGCTTCTTGTATTGTGGGGTTTTGTGAACACCTTCATATTCGTGTTTTATCTACTGTCTCCATGGTTTTGTAAACCTTGATCATATCCAGCCTCAGTCTTCTCCTCTCCAAACAGAAGAGTCCTAGCTTTTTTATTCTCTTTTTATAAGTCAGCTGCTCCAGCCCCTCAGTCATTTTAGTTGCTCTTCTTTAACTCTGCTACAACCTTCTTGAGATGTGGAGACCTGAACTGCACAAGGCAGCTGCACTGTTGTGGGTGCACTGGGATTTTACATAGCAGCAAAATGATACCCTTTGCCTTGATCTCAGTGCTCTTGTTGATGACACAGAAGCATGTTTGTAGTATATGTCGGATGTCTGTATTACCATATATGTGCCAGGACTGATAACACAAAACTGCAGCCCTGTGGCTATCAAAACAGCACTAAATTCACTGAAAAATCTATCAGAGGATATATAGATGCCCTTGAAGATTGATTAGCCATTTGTTTTGGTGGCTGTTGTTTTTCAAGTGGGGGAGAGAAAACCTGCCTGACGCTCTTTCATAAAGTCAGGCATTTGTTTCAGCATAGCGGAAAAATAACACTTACAAGTAAAGGCCCAAATGCTGAATGGATGCAAAATTCTAGGCGCAATTTGAAATGAGGAAATTTTAGACTCTGAGACCTGGACTTCATTCACCTTTCTGAAGCTCTCATCATTTTCTTTGCCCCTTTGGGCAGCATAACGGATCGAGAGAAAGAAAGAAGTTGTGGTGATTAGGTCCCTAGCTATAGGCCACTGTTTATGGACACCAGCTGGGAATCTGCTTCAAATTAATACCAACTTATTTCTCATCTTAAAATGATCCTAAGTGCTTCCTAAAAAGGTAGCAACTAGAAGCAGAACTTGTGGCAACCCCCTCCATGGAAGGCCTGGCTTCTAAGTCTCTGGAGAGGGAGAATGGTTCAAAATGGCCAGACAGAAAGCTATTGCAGAAACCACACAGTTTTCCTGGCCCTCTCTGATGGATTTTCCACAAAAAAAGCATGCTTTGGCCTAGCAGCAGTAATTTGAGGTTCTGTATGCCCAACAAAGAGCTCTCTGCAAGAGGCTTCTTGTAAAACCCACAGAAGGAGCAGCTGATCTGTTCCATACAGGCGCATGAAGGAAGACTGGATATGACAGAAACATGGCCAACCACTACAAGAAATGCCCAGAGTCAGAGGTCCAAGCAGTGCCAATTCAGCATTGAATTTCAACTATATTGCTAACTAAACTTTCTGTAACTTCAGCAGCTGCAGGACTGAACCTGTATAAATGAACTTTTCTTTGTACTCTGCTTAATCCAGACTACCCTCGCTTCCCTCTGTTCCTTAGAGGTGATGAGCTCCTAAGGACTTGGCAGCTCAGACTGAAAGGGCAAGACTGGTTGATAATGCAGGATGTTATTTGTGCATTTGAAGCAACATAGAGGAAGATGTTTAGCTGTGCTATTTCTGAGAGTGCTGCATGTTCACTGCTCCTCTATCTTTCCTACAGTGGTGATGGACAGAGCTGGTTCTGACAGCCTGCAAAAGGACCTGAAGGAGAGCACTGTGCCTGCTCCTCACTCCCCCCCACTG
The DNA here is from genome assembly GCF_003343035.1 of Apteryx rowi. Lineage (NCBI taxonomy): Eukaryota > Metazoa > Chordata > Aves > Apterygiformes > Apterygidae > Apteryx > Apteryx rowi. Next base: position 233,156 of record NW_020450746.1, read on the forward strand.
CTTATAAGGATAGAGTGGGAGCAAGTTACAGCAAGACAAGCCTCTTGCTTCACAGGCCTACAGTCAGTAAGGCTGGAGGGCATTAAGCAACCAACCCCCCAATGCAAAAGCCCCCTTGCAGAGGACACAACAGCAGACAGGGCTATTTATAAGGGTCAGAATCCTTACCTTCTGCAGTTACTTCCTTCCCAGCCTTGTTTTTGCCCTTCCTGAGCCTTTTTACTCTATCCCTTCCCAATGATGCTCCTGCCCTTCCTCCCCCACTCTATCCTATCTCTATCCTGTGGGAATGCTTTAATTCTCCAGGCAGGGCTGCTTCTGGGGCCACAGCTTGAAGGTTATCAGCCACTTCATGCATTATGTGTCAAACACTCTCACTGAAATGTTCTTTCTTGGTACTGACAGCTCCAAACAAATAAATATTTAATAGTTTTTGATGGTGATTCTCTTCAAAAATTCTTGTCCTTTCTAATATCCCCCAGAGAAAATGAAAAATCAGCCACAGCCAAAGTTACTAGTAAATGTTGTAAGCCCTAGGCTTGTGTCTGTGTGTTTGCATGCAAGGGTCTGGTTGTGTGGCATGCACACATGCATGTTTACCTCTGCAGCTGGGCAAAAAAGGAGATCTGAGGTCCCCTAACTTTGCATTGTCTTGTGCACACTTACAGACTAGTTCTTACAGTCCAATTTTTACATTCCAGGTGTGGATAATGCTTCTGCCTTGTTTACTGCAGATACAGAATTTGCCAGTGTTCAAATGACCTTCCTCCATGCAAAGGATGGATGAAGAGCCTATTGAATTGGGCCCTACAGAGTAATCTGTCAGAGACTGATGAATGTGACAACCCATATAGAAATAGTTACAATGCGGATGTACATTAACATCATGAAACCCCCTTGTCTTTGGAGGGTGACCTTTATGTTGCATATGGAAAATGGGAATTCTTTCTTTTTCAATTCTCTAGAGTTACATGCATCTTAAAGCTTCTCCTATTTCACAATCCTGACGCTAACCATCACTAATAAAGGACCAGATGTAATTATTAGAGCAGGGCTATTTTTTGTTGAACTCTTTGCTTTTCTGTAGGCCAGGAAGGACCAGCATTGGCCATTTAACTTCTGTGTTCAATGACTATAGTTTGTTACCATATGCAAACCTCTCTTGGTGCTTATCTGCCTCTTGATGGTTCACTGGTCAAAGGCGTGTCCATGTTTCCCTTAGACACTTATAAATATACATAAGTATACTTTAGACCAATCCTGTCCATCACACTGTCCTTCTCTGTCTTCTTTTTGTAATTGCCCAAAGTCCATTTAGATGCAGGTGAAGGATGAAAGCTTGCAATATTGATTTATGAGTCACATATGAGACCTGTATTGTATGTGGGGATATAAGAACTAGGGTCAGCAGCTTTGAAGCTCACAGGCAACTGAATAAGACAGCCATATGAAAAAGAAATCATATAAAAAGCATATAATGCAGAAAAGGACATCCAGAAATGTTGGAGCTGAAGACTGAAAATTAGCTTTCCAGAATAAACAGTGAAGAGACTCGAACAGAAATTGAATTCGAGCATCAGTTTTTCATATTTCAAATCAACTCTTCATTAGTTCCAGGCTTTTCAACCCAGCACTTTTCAAAGGAAGAGTCTTTTTGCTTCCTCTCTTATTTTTATGAGAGCTGAACGCTGCATCTTGACCACAAACTATTACTGTCACACTGATTTACCTTTCTGGCTTTAGTTATGGCCTTTGCATCCATTTCCAGCTCACTGGGTGGTTAGTTTAGCCTTCCGGCATTAGGGAAAAGTCCAGTGAACATGAGTCTCAGTAGTGGCAAATCCAAACATTCAAAAAAGAAGACAAAAAGAGAGAGAGAGACTTCAAAAAGGAAGGGGAATCCTCTGTTTTAATTTTTGGATATGAGCTTTTAGAATTCACATTTTACGGTCTATCCTCACAAATTTGAGGGCAAAGAATGTAGATTTTGTGTTCAGCCCAAATAAAATCACGTGACTCCAGAAACCAGGACCTTAAGAAAAATGACAGATTATATAAAACTCACCTTAAAATGACAATGGTTAGCAAATCTCAAACAAGACACCAATGCTTATTTTTTCTCTGATCCTTAGCTTCCTTCCCAAGGTCTGTAACACCTTTATCTTTTGCTTGTAGATGCCCATAACTACTTCATTACTTTGTAACTACAAAGGACTCAGCACAGCACCTTGTGGGAGTGCTAGTGAGGCACTGCTAAAGGCACATAATCCATTTTTGTCACAGCCTCTAGCCTCAAAATCCTGAAGAGATGAGCAACAGGTGAGCAACCTTTCCACAGATGACCAACAGCTATGTGAAAATGGTCCAGGCAACTTAGATCCAGATTTTGCAGACGAATAAGCAAACAGGAGAAGCTAAGCTCCCCGCACCATGTCCTAAGTGGCTAGAGATCCGCGAGAGATCCTGTCCCGGTTGTTTGCTGCCAGCTCTCTGTAGCGAGAGCAGCCGGCAGCTGCAGCTGAGGCTACGACGGGCGGATCAGCTTGTCCCGACAGCCCTGGGCAGACACGCAGCAGGTAAGAGTTTGTGTGGCTGGCTTCCCTTGGCTGGTGGCCAGGTTTGCTTTGTGATTATGGCTGTTCTTGTTGATGGTTACTTAAAAAGGGTAGGAGAGGACTCTGAGTGACCATCTCTGATTCCTTAAGGCAATGGCTTTCTGCCCCAGAGCAAGGGAGAGTGGGGCAGGTTTTGTGACTGGTTACTGACAGTGGGTGAGATCCCCCAAAACAACCTGTAATCTCTCAGTTTTAAACATTACCTCTTCCCTCTTGACCCCATTGTCCCCTTTTGATTTTCTGGAATAGCCTTTTTTTTCTTTCAAGACTTTTTTTCATGTGTCTTCCACTGATTTCTCTATCAGTCTTTTCCATACTCCTTTCTGTCTAAGGGCTTTTACCATATCTCTCTGTCATCTAAATCAAATGTTACTTTAACTTTTATTCTGTGCCAACTGTTTCCAGTTTGCATTTCTCTTCTCTGGCATTTCCCATTAGCCTAAATAAAAACTCAAGCCCCAGAATTCCTGGGTCCTGGGGCCAACAAGGCCATGAAAACATTGGGCTTTTGGGCCGACCCCTACAGAGTGAGCATATTGATTGCTGTAGTGTGCAAACATAGAATTGCACTCTTGGGCTATGGACAGAGGTAGAGCTGAGAGTCTGCAGATGTGAATACAAATACTGTCTACATGGACAATTTCATTTACTCTCAAACTCTAACATGCCTTTATATTATTTGAGTCCATATTTAAAGGTCACAGAGCACTTAAAACTTGAGCTCTGTTCCTCTGGAGCATGGGGTCAGTGCTCCTGATTCCTAATGCTCGGTCTGGGGGTGATGTGTGCCATAAGGACAGAAAAAGGAACCAAGTACTGAGGCATATTCTTATGAAAGCCAATCCCAGGAGTCAAGATATGGAAAAAAAAAATTCTATCAGTGTCTCTTTGCTCAACCTTATAGATGATTTAGAAATTCCCAATTTACTTTCAGAGGTTTCCAGAGCTTTCTGGTATTTTGCAGTCCGTCCTTCTCTAGGCTATTACTTTTCACTGTAGCCTTGTCTCATTTGCCTCTACCTTTACATTTGTCATCAACTGTTTTTGCCTTATCTACTGTTTGAAAAAGCAAATGTTCTCTGCTAGCAGAACTTTCTTCACTTTCTTCTCTTGTAGAGAGACTCACAAGACCTCTGATGACAAAGAGAAGCTTCTTGCCCATTCTCATAACCATAGCATGAAAATTCACAGAGGGAACTAAGGAAAAATTGGAGTTTGCCTGCTGGCAGTGCCGTGTGTGCTCCAGCATTTCTGTATTGCCTGTGATCTTCAAACATACAGTATATATAATAAACAAAGAACAAGTAATAGGAAGGAATGATGTAGTTTTTGTAAATTAAGTCAAAAATAGTCTGCAGAATTAATTACTAGAAGTAGTTAGGCAAGCTGACACAATGTAACATCTGTGGATTTTTTTTTCCTGCTTCTTAACAGAGATAGCAGTGATTGGCCACGCTTACCATAGCCTTGTGCATGTCAGCTAAATGCAGAACAGTTGTTAACACTAGTTATTTGCTGGGGACAGGCTTACTGAATTACAGCAAAACGAGGCTGACACATATGTAGTATGCTTGACAGCAAGATGGAGTTCAAAGGGTGGACAGCATGTCCATGCAGACATAGCCAGGGACTTGTCACTGACTTGTAGTGTCACTTGGCAACTTGAGTCACTGTTCTTTTGCAGAGGATAATTGTTTCTCTTGGTAAAGAGCTTTGGGATCTCTGCTATCTACCTATCAAGTGCATTATTATGAAACAGTTCCCTTAACTGCCCTTTCCACAGGCAGACACTGGCCTTTTCCAAAGGCATATTGTATTTGCATTGATCACACTGCTGGCTGTATGACCTTGTCATTAGAAAAACATGAAATTTAAAATATGAGTTACTTGGACTCCTTCTTCTAGTATTATTCACCGTTTTTTTTTTCTTCTGATCTCTGAAAGATATTGCAAGGCCAGCAGGAGGTCTGTTTGAGAGCTGCTGACACTATGGAATTCATGGTACTTTAATTATCCAAATGGTCTAAACAAAAAAAGTTACAACTGAGTAGTATATGATTGATTGTTAGCTGTAAACTGCAAAAATAAATTTGGCAGCTGAACTGTGTTGTGAAGATGTGTCAGTTACTCCTGCAACCTYCTAACGCCGACATCCTGAATAGGACATCAAATTGGATGTGCTGGATGTAAATAAAACTGGAAGCATTTGCAGATTATTTCTAAATTCACAAGCACCTTTTATTCTCTATTACTTTGTTGTAATGAACTGCTGGGTCATTATGGTGGACATTCCCATTGTTCTTCAGGTCAGTGTCCAGCCAGTAACTGTAATTCTTCTTGGACTGGGAAAGGAAGACTATTATAAGGTCACGGGGGAATCAGGATGGAGGGTGACCTGCAGATTGCATAAAGCCAAGAGTCACAGACTAGAGGCAACAGCCTGACAATTAGTTACTCCCAGCAAAATTGCCAGAGACCTCAGAGTAAAAGGCCCAGGACTTGCTGCCTGCCTGGTTGTAGGAGAATGCCACTGACCATACAGGACTGCTGGGTGAGATCATGGTTCCTGCATCTGCCTTCCCATAACCCCCTTGAATGCTAAAAGTTTTGCATTCACTTAACATGCACTCTGATGAATCAAGCCCAGCTAGTCCACATGTTCAGAGGGTATAAAAGGCAGTGCTTTCTCCCATAAAACATTATTTGTGGCTATGAGTTCTGGTTTGCCCTGGATGCCAGAAGAATACATGTATTAAGAACCCCCCTCCCCCTCCAACTTGTTGGCTACATTTGTGGAAGAAAGGTCTGTCAAGGCTATTGAATAAATGCAGATACAGCAAAGCTCAGGAGGTCTTTAAGCTGTAGCATGCTGGAGAGTGTCCTGTACTAACTCTTCCCTAAGTATCCCTTATTGTCCTGTCAGATTGGTCTTTACTGGCACCCCATCTGGCCACTCTTACCTTCTTAAGGTTTTAGCCTGAAGATGGAAGGGAGGCTTGGGAAGGTCACGAAGATACTTTTTTCCCCTTTCACTCCATTGCCAGACTGGTCTTAGAAGTCAAGTCAGGAAATGCTAATTTTATCTTTGTCTGGAGACAAAAAAACAAATGTACCTGTGTTCTTTCCAGTTTTTGGTAAGCAATCCTCTTTTATTTCTTGAAAGTATAAGCGTTTAAGGAAAGCCAGGTAGAGCTAATGACTTGAGTGCCTGCAGTGATTTTCTTTACACTCAGGATGTGCAAACCATGCTATCAAAAACCACAGAAAACTGCCGTAACAGAACACCACTCTGTGACAGGAGTTGATCACAGGACTTATTTGTGTATCTCTAGCATGTAACAAACAAGATTGCCAGTTTGCAGTGTTGCTGGAACATGTGACTTTTAGCTCATCTCTCAATACTTAGCATTTTTCTTAGCCACAATTGCTAGAATTGGCTTTTTAGGAGAATCTCCATTTTCTGAAGATAGAAACTAATGGGTGGTCATGAAAACAGAATGAAAAGAGAAGATGGGGAAGAGAAATATGAAGCTAACTTGGCAAAGGTAGTATTAGCAGCTAAGAAGACAGAGCTTACAAGACACCAAGATTCAGAGGCAGAGTTCACATGGTTTAGGGAAGGCAACCAAGAAACTGGCTGGGATGACTAACAAAATTGGACAAGGTGCCCTAGGCGAGAAACTGGGTGTGAGCCAGATCTTGGGGATGAARCTGACAATGGGAACACAGAGTCGGGGAAATCTGGGCAATGAGATGGAGTGGATAAAGAGATAAGACATGGACCATTTGGAAGGGAGGGCTCAGAGGAAAGCAAAATTGGGTGGATGGAGGGCAGAAGGTCTGTTTCTATAAGTAATCACCCTCCCCAGAACCTGTGCAGAAAGCCAAGATTTCTGAACCTCCCTATTGCTCCATATCTCAAGGATGAAGGATTATTACTGCAGCCAATTACTTTGTTAGTCCAAGTGACAGGGGTCTATGTAGTGGACCTAAATGTCCCAGATGATGTGTGTCACTTTGAGGCCACATGATGGAATTTCTCCTTTAAAACCTGGGTAATTATATACTTCGCCTTCTCTCTCCTCCCCAGAAAAGATTTCAAAGTCAAGCCTGCAAAAGTTGGAAATGGCAGGGTTAAGATCACCCATATGTAGGTGTTAAAAGGTTGTAGGAGAACGGTTAATTTTATGTTCATATACCACTCCACAGGACCCTTGCCTCATTYGGTGCACAAGATGGATGGTGCTCACTTAATGAGCATCTGCTCAGTATTTTTTCCCTTCACTGTTCATAGTGTGTCTCCATGCCTTATTGACTGCATACTATCTGCTCTGAAGCAATTACTTTCCTCATGAGTTTTACTGTGGTGCTTATCACTATAGTAACTGTTTCACAAATATTAACTAATCTATTTTCTCACTAACCCTCTGAGAAGGTAGGATGCTACCTGTATTTCATGAATGAGGAGCTGAGAAACAGAGAGCAGAAGGTGAAGAGAAGTCACAGATTTCATGTTTCCAGATTACAGTTTGGACTAGATGTTTCACAATGCTCAGTGATCTAAAGCACTTCGCATGTTCTAGTCCCAGCTTCTCTTTGCTTTAGTTCTTTGGTACCTCTTGCAATTTCAAAGCTCCAAGTCAGGCACCTCGAAAATAGTGAACACGCAACTACTGTCCACCTCTAAAAAGTTTTAATGACTGAAATAACATGAGGTACAAAATCTGTGTCATAGTTAGGGGCAGTAGCTATTTCTGCATATCAATGTTCAGCTGTCTTTAACAATGACACCAGCCAACCCTCGTCTCCTGCATTTTGTAGTATATGTTCTAGGTGCTGTTGTCATGGATTACAGAGGCAAGAAAAGCATTAGTATGGTGAACTTAAAAAAAAAAAATCGGCAATAATCATTACATAAAAAAAACAGTTAGGTATGTATAAGTATTGTGATTACTTTGCTTGCTTGCACATCTGTTCTTTTTCTCTTCTCTATTATGTGTTTTTATTCCTTCTATATTACACCCCACAGGATCAGGACTATTATCTTCTGTATTTGCCAAGTATCCTGCACATGCTGTAAGATAGGTAAATGTCACCATATTAGAAGAGAAAATTAAAGTACAGGGCCTGATTTTCAAAAATGGATTAAAATGATATTGTGCATGTCTTATTTGTACAAGAAAATAGGCCATGTGTGAGCACACAATCCTGCTCCCATGGCAGGTAAGGCACACAGCTGAACATAGGAAGGGGCTTCTTGGGTACTGATGTGCAGAAGTTGTAAATAATTTAGCACATACCTATTTTGGAGGTTATAGACATATGTGATTCACCCAAAGTAACACAGGAAGTCAATCAATCTTGTCATCTAATCAGTGTAACAAAGGAAAAATATGCTTCCTTAAAATAGCAAGCAAGTCAGTCATGTGAGAGAAAATGCCTTAAATTTTGCTAGGAGTCTGTAAGTTCTAATAAGCACCAATCTTTCTCATTTAATTAGTCTCCTTAGGGAGCTACATCACAGGTGTTTTTCATTATATTTTTCAGCAGAATTTAGCAATTTCTCCTGACATTACATTTTCTCATGACAAATCTCTGCTTTCCAACTGGGGATAGTTTTATTTCTAAATTGTTTCTTTCTTTATCCTTCCCAGATCACTGGAATGAACAGTACTTTTTCCTGTCTGATCCTCCACATGTATCTTCCTAGAGAAGAGAAGGAAAATTCAGGCTGAGGAAATAGTGCCAATGCTTGAAATCACATCCATCTCTATGCTTACCACAAGGACAAAATAATAAAGGAAGAGATTCTTTTCTGGTTGGTAATAGCACAGTCCTGGCCAGATGCAAGGAAATACAAAAGTCTCCCATTAGAAGGCTTGCCCCTACCACTGAAAGATTATATTAAGCTGTTTTCAAGGGCTTATGTCTTATTTCAGSAAGTCACACACTCATGCCCCCAGCTGCCCCCCACTCACATAATTTAGGGTGGGTCAGATTCCTTCACAGGCCATAACTGAAGGGATCTGTTTTCTGTAGAAAAGATGTGTGAATACAGTTATGCAAAGCAATCAGTAACAAGCTTTATGTGGGGCAGTTCTTTAGTTTACAGAGCATTCAAACTCTATGGCTAGCTTTTATTTTTGCTTTTATATCTTTGTCTTCAGAGTAGGTCTCAGACACCCATTTTGTGCATCTATACCTCTCCTTTGAACACTTACAAAATTTGTTATAAGAGAAAGTTAAAATTGTAAGAAAGATATAAAAGAGTTAGTTTTAAGAAATGAGTGCTTTCCATTTACTTAACTGGAAATGAGGTGTCGAGGCACCTCTGAAAATGCTACCCCATGCCCTGTGTTTCCAGGCATCCAAGTACCTTTGAGTGGTCTCTAGAAACTGTGGGGCCTGGATCTGCGTAAATATCTGATAAATTAATACAGAAATGAACATAATCCCAGCTCTGCAGCTTGGGAAATTCTCTGAGATCCTACACAAGGAAAGTGAAAACACACTCTGCTGGGAGACTTGAAGGACTATGGAAGCAGGTGAGTATGAAACTGATAAAATAATTGTAGACTTATTGTTAACAGTATTAGTTTTTCTTCCTAGTAAGGATAAAGGAAGCAGGTCTGTTTAGTTAACTCCTCTGGGACCTGTGGCAGGAGGCTCACTTAAAGTCATCTGGAAAGGGATTTAGCTGCTTTATCTGTAGGTACTCCTCAATATTTAACACACTGGCGTTCTGTAAAGGGGGTTTTGTGGAAGTCATCAATAGCTGTAACTGTGGCCTCAGAGAAGGTCTTTGCATTAAGGATCCTTTTCTAACTGGAAAAATTTCCAAGCCTGTTGGCTAATTAGGTCATTTTAATTTACAGAAACATTAGGCCCTCATTTTTAAATCAGGCAAGGGCTGCTATTGAAATGTTCTTGCCTACACCTCTGGGTTTGCATCTGTCAACATTAAGCTTAGCAGAAATCAGTGGATCGCTCATTAACTGCCTCTTAGCAGCTGCTTTAGCACCTGAGTGTGGCAGTGGGCAAGAGAAGACACCTGGCTTGTCTGTAAATAGAAACTGGAGGCCGCCGAAATGCCTGTCCCTGTGTGTTGATTTGGGCGGGTGGCTGCGCCGCTTGCTCCTTCGAGCAGGCGACGGTCACCCTGGAGCACCCGGTGGGGGGCGGCGCGCTGTGCCCAGCCGCCCGAGCCCCGTCACCCGCCACGGCTGCCCCGGCCGCCCACGCTTGCGTCCTGGGCACCGGCATCGCGCCCCCGCCGGGGACACGTAGCCCATCACAGCGCTGCCGCTTYGCTGCGCTGCGTTTGGTGTTGTGCGGCGCTGGGTTTGCTGAACGGTCTCGAGGCCAGAAAGGAGAACCACGCTGCCAGGAAACTTGCGAGCAGCATCTACGTTTTTGAAATCATGACACACATTGCTATCGCAACAAAAAGAAATGGTGACCGAAGTTTGTAAAATCTTGGTGCTAACCCTCACATGACTGCACAGGAAGGTGCTTCACTGCCTGTACCCTTTGTGGTAAAGGATATTTGAGCCAAGCATCTAAAGATACAAATCAAACTGGTAAATACTTTCTATCCACTTTGCACTTGCGTGCACAAACCCGAGGTAAGGAAATGGAAACGCTAGGCGTAAGGAGCAGCCAGCAGACCCTTTTTTGAGTACAACCATTAGCAGGGGCTAATAGTATCAGCTATGTGACTGGCCCAGCACTCTTTTGTAGAAACTTTCCTATCGCTGCCGGGAAGCCTGTAGGCCAGAGTATCCACAAGGGAATCAGGAATTAAACTCTGATCTTAATTCCTTACCTTTTCTGATCTTCATCCAACCCTTACTTTTGTCACTTATTTTTTTGTCCACAGTATTACAATACATTTTTTTGCTAAACACCCTTTTGGATATGCAAGACCTCTTAAAAAGTATGCAGGTAATGTTCAGGAAATTTTGATATGGTATTGTCTAGGTCCTGTTGTGATATTGGTAAGTACGGTGGGAAAAACATTGGGTTCCTCTTTGGCATTAGCTGTACATTATGCAGGCAATTTGAAGAATGAATACAATATAAGGGTGTGGATATGTGCACATATCTGTAAATTAAGATACACATGCTTGTATGTACACATTAAACATATTAGGTTAATTAGTAACAGAGCAGCAAGATTCCCTGTTTATTTTTCAAGATCTATTTTATGGGATTTATTTAGGACTGTAGCAGCAGCCAGTCTACAGAAGCCAGCTTCCAAATCAGCCAAATGAGTCATTTCCACCTACACTAACACATGTCAAAATGGTTCCTACTGTGCGTCTACTTATTAGAAATAAACACAAAATAATTCTATTAGTCTCAATTTCTGTACCTTCCTGTACCTGAGGGTCTTAAAGCAGTGTACAAATGTAGACCTCCCAGCCCTGCTATGGTTTCAAGTTGTGTTATATACATTGAGATATACCATATACGTTTTTAGGCGGAGACACTGAGTTCATTTGCCTAATGTCACAAAACAGCTCGGCAATAAGATTAAAACTAGATCCTCCCTGCCATAGCAATGCTATCTACCCAATGGACAATACTGCCATTTAATACAAGAAATGTGGGGGGTTTTGCCTTTTTTCCAACTGGAAATAACACAGTGGAGGATTTTTCCTTTCTGTTGCTTAGCTACCTCATGACCTTTGGATAGTCTTTCTTATTGGCTGTGTGAATTCATTTCCTCTTAGCTGCCTGGATGTGGACATGTCTCAGACCTCCCCCTCCAGCAGGATTTCATCACCTGCCCTGCCTAGACCATGTGTTTCTTTTCCCATCTTTCTGAAAGAAATTCTGTTATTGTGTCTCTAGCATATATCAAACAGTGCTGGAAAGAGTGCAGAAGAAGCCTTCAAAACTATGTATGTATTATCGATTCATTTTAGTACTTAACAACTCAATGTTAATTAAAGCTAGCCCACTAATTACTGTGATTCTGCTTCACTGGACTTTTCTATAACCTACAGATCGGTGGGATTTCCTGTTCAAAAGAGTTAAAACTAGAGAGAGGTCTGAACAAAAAGGGATCTGAACTTCACAACTGGAATGTGCATCTATTTGATACATGACCTTACTGCTATTTAAAACATCTTACTAACAAAAAGTTGCACAAGGAGTCTACTTGATTTAGGGGGGGTTAAATCCTTAATTAAGACATTTGGCACTGAAACTTTCAGTCTGATGGTACTGTGGCATTTCGTACTTATACTTCTAGGATTTGAGTTCTAAATCCTTTTCAGTTTTTATTTCTCACACAAAAGCAGCTAGAACACTCAGAGATACTATATCTTCTTAGCCAGTCAACTTTTACTGCTCACTTTAAATAGAAAAAAAGGCTCCCTTTGTGTTCTTTTTTTTGTGTCTTGAACTATTTTGCCAGTAATCATTTTCGCTGAAGATGGAGAAGCAGTGGCTGGAACAGAAGACACACAGAGAAGGAACATGCTTTGTCAGGTCACTGTAACTTTTCTTCAGTTACTTAACCACGGAGGAGGATGAGATCAAATGGACCGCATCAAATCTAGAGCCCTGTGTTAGACATTGGGGCTTTACATACAGTGCGTTTCCTTTCAAATGGGAACCAAACAAACCAGAGGATGGAGCTTCCTACATTTGGCCTACGATAAACCAACATGGAAATGCTGAGGACAGGTGGGCCTTAAATCCAGTTCCTTGGGAGTCTTTTCCTGGTCTTCCAAGAAGCCCATTCATCCTTTTGGGATCCACTGCTTGCCCTCTGCCTCCCCTGAAAATTGGGCCTATGACCCTCTCCAAAAGAGCTGAGAAGAGGTTACCCTTTTCTTTTCCAAAAGAGCCAGAGGATGCAGTGGGAGTATTTCCTTTCCTCCCCATTAATGTACACTGCTGATTAGAGAATTACCCAGAATACTGGACGCCTAGTTCAATTCTCCCGATTGAAAGTAATTAAACCCATATCTCTGACCTCTTGGGAGAGTGTCCTTGCCACTAGGGTATACAGTATTTATCACAGATAACTCACTCATGTGAGAAACTGAGCTTAATTCACAGGAATCTATACAAACAACTGAGATCTTCAGATAGAAAGAAGTGCAGAACTGCAAATTATTATATTTAATCATAGAGCTCTTGAGACTCTGCCCTTTGAAGCCTAGAGGCATTCATTAACAACGTCCTCATGTAATGCTGAGCCCTTAGTAGAACATAATAAAGATATCCTCAGGATGAGGGGGAAAAAGAAACATCCTATTTCCTCTCATGGGAGGGACCATAAGAACTATTCTGCTTCTTTTAGCTAATCAGATGTGGTATTCTTATGTATACTTTTCTTCAGGAGAGAGGAGTTTGTGTATTTCTTCCATTACCAAAAATGAATTTATCAGAAATTTTAAGAGGGCTTTGTGCTCCTGCTGACTAGGGCTCTCAGATTGTTTTCCTTTTTGCAAGAATGTGCAGCACAGTAAATCAAAATTGCATTTTCTCTTCCTAATTGGTTAGGCCAAAGTCCCATATACAAACATCCTTAAACACTGGGAAAGTTTGGGTCAGATTTAAATTCAGGCTTTCACATTACCATCCATTTTATGGCAAGAACATCATTTTGGAAAGCTCTCTTGACTTAAGGATCTGCTTTTCAGCTTTGAATCTGGGGTTTCCTGTGACTCTATATGCTTGCAAATCTGCCCGGTGACATAAAGGGGCTCTTTACTACAGCAGACTCATATACCTATGGTGCGCCCAGGGACGCAGAAGGGACAAACAACAAGAGACTGTGCTCCAACCTGCTGGGGCCAGAAGTCAAGCAGATAGGCAGAGAGCTGGTAACAGCGATAAATGAATGAGAAATGGTCTCTTTTTTTCTGTGTGTACAACTGAAAATGTGGGTTTGAAACCAATTTATTGCAAAGAGCGAAGTGATTAAATAAAGAGTACATCTATGCTGCAGTCAGAAGTGCAGGCACAGCACAGGCAAACATATCAAGTGCTGGTTGCAGAGCAGCTGTAGCAGCATGGACTTCAGCTGCTAACATAAACCTACAAGTTAATTTTTTTCTTAATATTCCTCACCCACCCACTCATCCAAACAAAAGAAAAAGACCGGAAGAGACTGTCAATTGTACCATGTTTGCACATACTCTTGTTATCACCCATCTTTATTTCTGTAAACAATTCCTGTGATTTCTTAACATTTAAAATATTGTAAATATGGAAAACCATAACTAAAATGTTCTAGTCAGGGAACGGTCCCAAGGACATGTAGATGCCAATAATTCCTTTGAAGTTTTAGGATCAGTTGGATAAAATATTATTGGAGTACACATGAGCTTTCTTCTGGAAAGAAAACAGCAAGCAGTGGGCCAGCAAAGGGAGGCTTTGTGAAATGTTTGACCTTGAGGGGTTTCTGGAAAGTGGTGTATTTACATAGGATTATTTGAGGGGCTTGGTAGATTGAACAGTCACAGTCTTAGTCATCTTCGAGTGGGAATGGCATGCTTTCTGTATAGCAGTCTTTAAATGAAAGGTCTGGCTGCCTATCTGTGGAGCAATAGGGTGTGAGAGGATTCAAGATGGAGGCGCTTTCTCATTCTGTTCCAGATTTATTTTTTATTTCTCTGTTCATTGGTTGTTGTTGCTAATCTGCAATAAACCATGCAGTCTGGAAGTACATGTTTTTCCCTTTGTGTTTGGAAACTGTTGTTCTGGAGAGTCTTACTTTTAGCACTGGGTTATGTAAACTGGTGTGTGGGTGTGTGAGTTTTACAGGCTATTAAGAGTTCAGGAGAGTTAGGGGATACCTGTAGGCACATTGTCTAAATAGATACATGAACTGGCAGTATATTTACTCTGTCTTTCTAGATATAGGCTTAGGGAGCTCAGTGATGAATGCTACCCATTGACCAGTAGGCAGTGTGCTGACAGCARATCTGCTCTCATTGCCCTGTTAAAGAGAAATGCTCAACTCTGTTCTCATCAGTTCTTCTGCCACTGTAATGCATCTGACACCATGCCTTGAATCTCAAGGAAATATTGTTTTGCCAATTGCAGGCAAATTATTTTGCTTGCATTAGGGTATATGTGCAACATTGTATGTCCAGCTTCAAACTCCAATTTACGTGACATTTTCTTTCATACCTCTCTACAGTGTTTTTTTTTCCTGAGTTAACAGTACAAAAGAAATTCCTTTATTATTTTTTATTCCTTAATGTGGAATGTCTTGGCTGTGTAATTAGTAATATGGAGAGGGTGTTTGTTTATCTGATTACATATGCATGTTAACCCTTGCATCCTGCTTTATATTTCCCCTGTACCTGCTGAAACACACATTTCTAGAATGCAAAGAAAAGAGATCTATGCCTGTCTTCAGCTATTTGTTTTTCTTTCTTTTTCTTTTAACTGTTTAAAGTAAAGTAATGTTTCCTGTGATGCCTCTGACACCGGAAGATTTATCACAGTTGTGTGGGGATTAGCTGAATGGGTGGGTTTGGGTGTTATAAATTGGTTGTGAAAGTCTAGAAGCCTGGCTCTAAACTTGGCAGGGTTAATCAGCTCAGCCCTTTGTTCTTGTTAGACAAATAAAATGAGTTTGCTCTGAGTGGGTGGTAGAAGGGTGTATTTTGGATGAAACCTTAAACATGAGGTTCTGCACGGATGTTTAAATATTCTCTGGCATGTTCTGGGACAGGAGGGATTGGCTAGGGGAGGAGCAGAGCACTTTGTGTCTGGCAGGAAACAGTCTAGCCCTGTTGCTGGAAACAGCTTTGGAGAGAACCCACCAGACAAATATTTGGCTGCTGAGAAACCCAGACCAGTGTATTTTGTCCTTGTGCAGTGAAAACAGCATTGGTTCCTCCTATGGGCTCCATCCTGCCTTTGTGTATGTGAGCGGGGAAGTTAGGGAGAAGATGCCTGACATTTTCAGTACTCCACAGCCCACCCACCCCAAAGCCAGCTGGGCTGTAATTAAACCTGCTGTTTGATAGGTGGTAGCTGAGACTTCTCCCTGCCTCAAGAGGAATTATTCATTTTTCTGCTTGTCCTGCTTTCCTGCTGGCATGCAGCAACAGGGCCTGGGGATCGTGTGTATTGCTCCTTCCTGCACCAGACCCAGGGAATGCGGCTATGTGCACTGCCCTGAGGGTCGCTAATCCTTCCTGCCTGTCTGAGAAGTGAAGAAAGTCTCAAGGAACCTCTGCTTGACCACCACAGCTCTACTCTCATTGCTCTAAGCAGTGGAAACAGGGTTAGGATAATGAGAGCAATTGTCTAGGAACAAGAACTAGGACTTGGTTGGGTCAGCTTGCAAGAAGATAGTTTCTGTGTAATAAAAATGGTATTAAAATGGGAACAAGGAGAAATATGATAAAAATAATATAAACAATATGCAAATCCTCTTCCGACACAAGTAAAATGGTGGGGGAGAAGAGGGAACACACCTGMAGAAGGAAGAAAACACATCTTGGAGAATTGAAAAGGACAGAAGAAGATAGACTATAAAAGCAACACAATCAAAATCTAATAACCGAGAATAAAGAGGAAGCAGAGTGAGGATTAACTTTTTAAAAGGAGGGAATTAAAGGCTGATACTTAAGGTGGAAGGAAGACTGAACAGAATTTAATTTTCCAGCCTTCGTATGTGGGAACTAGAGCCAGAGCTAAAACAGTAATTTCTGACTTTTTTTTTTCCGAAGGGTTCATAAATTAAAAAAAAAGACCAAATTCTATGAAATCTTATAAAATGCTTCCTAAAGGCTACAGTGATTTTTCAGCAGTTGTAAGTTTCCTCCAGCTCCTTCTAGCTCTCCCATTCCCAGGTGGTGCTTCAGTTAAAGGAATGGGCAACCTCTGCAATCCTCCCTGGGTCACAGAACCTTCCCTCAGCCTGTTAGCAAGGAGCCTTAATGAAAAGACATCACAGAAAAATTTAGGCAGGTTGCTCTTCTGTTTTTATAGGATACAAATTTTGTTTCAGCACAGTCCTCTCTTCTCCTCTGAATAAAGGGGCTTGAGTCTGCTTATTTAATCAGTTAGTCATTGAGTCAAATTCAACAGAATGATCTGTACGAGTCAGTACATCTCATAGTGAGTTACAGTCACAAGTGTTTTAATCAAATTATAAACGAAAGAGCAAGAATTGCTTCCATTACTCCTCATCTTTAGCAGTCTGCTACATTTTATTACAGAGTGTGTATGGGAGGAAGAGATATACAGGTAAAAGAACAGCTTAATGATCATAGCAACTAATTGAGGGTCTGATCTTCCAAGCACATTACCAGATGCAGTGCTTCTGTGCTTAATACTGTGAGTCTTCCTCTCACAATGGCAATAAGTAGATGAAAAGTCAGGCATTTTCCATGTCTTTTCCAAAAAGTGCATCTGTATCTACTGAATCTTCGGAGTGTCAAAAAAACCATCAATGCTAAGCCAATTTCCACAGCCTTTTCCCAGCAACATCAAATTAAAGGAAGGCATTGTGTCATAATTTCCCATAGCTGTGTATACTGTGTTACAAATAGAAAGCTTACTTGTCATTTATAAACAACTGAATTAAAAAATATCTGAAAATCTCTCACCATTTTTTTACATATAGATTACCTCTTCTGACTAGTCCTTTTTCAAGTCATCTAAAGCAAGGCTGTACTGGAAGATGAGTGATGGTCAATCCTCACTGTACTAGCAGTTACTTCACCAATTCCTCCTCAAGTGTGTAATATACTAATATGTGAAGATTATATTCAACAGTGAGACAGACTGAATGCTGCAAGGAAAGTAATTACTTTTGAATATCATTTTGAAAATATTATGAAGTCTCTGTTAAATGAATTTATGAACATTATCAGAGCTGATGTAAGTACATTTATTACCAACTTTGTCTAGCTACCTGCAAACTGCTTAGTGACACCATTTATACTGACTAATATTTAAAATCTCTGCAATTTTACAAGATATGTTTGGTCATGAAGAGGTATCAGCACACTAATAAACATTTCCAGTAGAAGTCAAAACTTAAAGCTACCTTTTTTTTTTGTTATTTCCTCAATAATTATTGCTCTGTGTGGAAGAGAGCAGGATAAAAGGAGTCATGCCTTAATAGAAAATGTCTAGATGGAAAAGACAATTAGAATGGACTGGAAATCCAGTTTTAATAAGAGACTTGGGCTTGGCTAAATTTCTCAGAAAAGATGGTATACTAAGTTAATTGTTTCCCAAAAACTGAAAGCCAACCAACAGATTGTTGTTTCATGGGAATAAAAAGCACTTACACAAGAGATTCATAGAAATATGTAATAAGGTAAGCTATCTTTTATTTGTGTTTAATTAGTTGTATTCATATGAAAATGCTGGTATTTACAATTCAATTCTTATGCTATAGTACTAATAAAAATATACTGTAGCAATAAAATGAATTTTCAGCCATATTAATATGGGTTGTCATCTCCCCAAGCTTTAACAAACTACTTAGGCTCTGGAGTGGCTAGTATTCTGCTTAAAACAGAGATCCTTTGAAGAGTTTGAGATTCATGAAGGAATTGCTCATATGAGGTTTGGAGGGAGCTCCCAGTGTGAGCAGTGTATGTAACAATTCCTGATCATTCCAGGAAGAGGATTAAATAATGAGGTGTTCTGTGAAACCAGAGCACTGGGATCTTCTGGTAGTCCCTTCCAGCCTGATGGTCCTGGTTCATTTCTAGCCCTGCTTAACAGGGCAGGAGCCATGTGAAGAGCCTGCCTTTTCTTTGTCTTTGTGAAGGAAGGAGGCAGTTACAGTTCCTACATTCCCCTGAAAACAGTACTATTTCTTCTTGGTCTCCCGGGGCAAATTATGGCTCACATCAGTAGAGGAAGCTGCAAACCAAAGGAGAGGTTGCAACTGGGAAGCTTTTTCTATGTCAGTCTGCAAAGATAACTTTTTGTTGCAACTAACAGCTATGGCACCTGGACTAAAACAGTAGTAACTCATGCATTTGTTTCCGGAGGTGCCTGAATCAGCCATTCTCTGTGCTGGCCAAATGGCAGCTGTCCTTATGTGCCTCTACTGTTCTACAAGAAAGTAAAACATCTGTCCTGTAAAGATGTCACTTGAGCACTCTAGGTTTCTGCAGAGAGCATATTAACAGCACCCAAGTTTTGTTTTAGATGATAATAAGTCCTTGCTTGCTATTTCTTCTGTTTAAACAAAAAATGTTGTTGAAAATAATAGCATGGAATTTTCTGAGGCTCCTTACATTCCTAAGGAAACTGTGTTACTAAGAAACATAAAAGAAAGAGAACCTCTAGCCAAACAACTGTTCTGGTGGTAGCTTTTTGTGCTGGAGTCCAAGAGTCTTGAACTCAGAGTTCATGAGTCATCTGTAATTTGTTGTATGTTGAGGTATATTTTGCTTTTGGGCTTTGGGATGAAATGTGAGCTTTCTTATATAAATAAGCATAAAGGAATTTGCCTTATAATTCACAGGTCTTGGACTATCACTGGCTTTGGATTCTGTCCAAGTGTGACATGCTGTTGGGACCTAAAGGCTTTCAATAGTGGGTGGTATATCAGCACCATAATACTAACAGGCCTCTAAAGGCATGTGATGGTAGATTTGATATCAAAAGTGTGAGGATGTTCTGTCACAATATCAACAACTCTAGCCTTAGGTCTTCCAGGTGCTGCCTTGCACTGCCTGGAGTGACACCACTTGGCGCTATTTTGCTCCTGCCTTTACTGCCCTTCTTTCTTCACTCTCCTCTATAGCACTGATGTGCTACTATGCCCACAGTCTCTTTACTCCAGTAATGGGGAGAGAAGTGGGCAGGACAGAGCTGCTGCAYGTATAGGGCCAATAAGGGTCTGTAGGTCCCTAGGGAAAGCTGTGTTGGGGAGGTAGATCCCATAGCCCAGAATGGTGTAGCAGGAGAGCCCCATCCTGCTGCAGCCTTCTCCAAGGGATGAAGCTCCTCCAAGCTCCCAGTGAAATCAGATCAGCTGGGTAGTGAGAAAGAGGGAGAGGAAAGGGAGAAATTCCCTACCCACATGCACCACTTGTGGAACGTTCACTGATTCTGAGAGGATTAATAGTGTTGAGATATAGTGGTATCATGATACTGTGTTTTGGCATTGTTACTGTGAAAGAACCAAATGTTACTGCCTGTCACTAGTTCTCAGTCTCTGGCAGGCAACACTCAGCACATGACAAGAAAAAGACCAGCAATTCCAGCATGGGGAATCACCAGGACCAATCTTTCGCATACAAGAAATAGAAACCCTAGCCTGAATGCCTGAGATTACAGCTCCAGAAAAATATCTCTAGATGCTACAAAAGTCAAGAGACTGACAAAAACCATTCTTTTCTGTGAGACATGCTGTTTGCCATGTGGCAATGAACAGCATCTCTTTCCTTATCAAACAGTGGAACATTTTGAGGCATTTCCATTGATACTGTTCATGGAAAATAAAGTGATGGTACCGCTAAAGCAATAGACTTTTGTATGCTCTCAGCACTGGAATTTTTTTGGTTATTGCAGCTGCTATGGTTACCAGTCATGTGGCTGGCCACCTTCTGTAGTAGAAGTATACAGTGATTATACTGTACATTGTGTGAAGGAGAAGTCAGATAGACCTTGGGGGTGTGTGGTGGGTGTGAGTTTCCTACCCACTGCGGAAAGAGCAGGAATGCGAGTTCCCTGAAAGAAGTAAATTGCAATGCTAATACTGCCTAACTGCTTGTAAAGCAACTGTCTTTAACTTTTCTATTATTTCTTCTAGAGGAAAAAGTAGCAAACCAGATATCCACAAATAAGTGATTGCTCTTGTAATTTAAGGGAATTAATGTTGGTCTTTTTATGCTTTTGATGATACAATGACCTCACTGGAGCTGATACTATGTACAATTACCCTGCTATTCAGGCTGCATCAGTATTCCCCCCACCTGATAGTAGCCTCCTATATGAACTAAACACTGGAGACACTTAATACAGTTTACAGGGAGTCCTTTGTGGACCTTCATAGTCTTGTTTTCATGTATGTTCCCTCTCTCACCACAACCCACCTTTTGGTTAGGTCAGCTGTATCTCTCCAAAAGACCTATTAAAAAGCTTTGTCATACAGAAAACATACTGCACAGTGTACCCAGGAGGAAGTACTTATCTACTTATGTATGCAGTTGATCCCCTACAGTGAGGTGTATGAAATCTGTGCTGTAAAAGACACTCATGGGTTAGCAGATGGTTACAGCTAGTAACTATTTAGCAATAGTCAGATAATCCTTCACTTTAATGTAGGAGAAGACCGTATTTTCTGAAGTCAAGCCTGTTGGATACCAGGTGTATGCTGCAGCACCAGGAGASTGAGATGGTTGGGTCTTGAAACGAAAATTGTTCCTCGGAGAAAGGATGGAGTGAACTTTCACCACTCTGTTGGATTTCCTATTTTTGCTGTAAGTGCATCTGCAGTCCTGAGAGCCTCACCCTAGAGGCTCTGGAGTTCCTGCAAAGCATTTAGCGTCTCAGTTTTGGGACAGCCTCAGTGTGACATGACACTGCACCATCATAAAACAGATAAGCTGGCACAGGTATCTTTCTACCAGTCATTCAACAATTGCCCTTCTTTCCCTTTTCCTCAGTGTAACTAGTCCAATACTGCCCTCTTTAATAGTTCTTTCTTGTTATAAATAAACTGCTGATTCACTGCTTTGCTGACAAAGGTCTGCTTCTTCTCTGGGCGAGGACACTGCTGCCACCAAACTGACTCTTTTACAGACATGAAAGCATATTCAGGACTAGCCTTAGGTAGTTTGCTAGCGCTGCAGAGGCAGGAGGTTGTACTTAGGCTGGCACTTCCGCAGAAATGCAGTGACAGCTTCCACGGTGGCTGCTGGAACCACTTCTTTCTTCTGGATTGACATGGTCTCTCCTGCCTTTGTACAGTGATGCCCCCTCCCAGTTAACTGATTTGTCTCCCCATCTACTTCTGTTTTGGTAACCAGTCTCAGTTATATTTACAGGAACTTTGAGGCTGGGTGTTAACTAGATCTGTAAGAGACACCTAATGGACTTGAATTACCTTTGAGTATGTTAGCATCTCCTTGGGCATGCCTTTCCTTAAAATGAGACTGTCTTTGATGGTGTCTTGTACCTCTGTGCAGAGCTATTGCAGCTTCGTCTTCAGGAAGCAGCCAAGGACYTTTTACTCAGGCATCATTGTTAAAATAACTGTGTTAATAAAAGAGCTTTTCACTTTTTCTTCCCATGGATGTTCTTCCTGACCTTAAGCTGGCAGTACACAGTTGCTGATAGAAACTTGAATTTCTTATTCTTGGTGACATTGCAGCCATTTACAAGATAGGCTATTTCTAGATAGCTCAGCATCCTGTCTTTTGTTGATGTGAACAAATGGTGCTGACACTTGTGCAGCATTGATAGAACTTTCACAAAAGCTGTTATTTTGGATGATACCACCTTTGACTATTTTCTTTGTCAGTGATGCCTGCTTGTGGTTTTTGCCTCTGGCTCATAGTATTTCCTTGGGTTTCAGTGGCCTTCACCTAAGTCTTACACCTTTCATAACCTAAGTTCAACTGCTAGTGATGGTTTTTGTGAGCCCTTTGCTGCCAGCAGACCCTCCAAGCCTCCTCACATGTGATGACTTCCCTCATTCCTTCCAATTCACTCTTGCATTTCCCGTTCCTCTGCTGGTAAATTAACTGAGTTAAAATGGCTGTATTCATTAGACTGTGTCACTTATAAGACGGCGAACAGTAATGGCTTGAATCTTTTAAAAGGTTTCTTGCTTTCTTACCCTACAGAGGATTATCCTCATGCACACACACCCACAAGGGTATGATTTTATTAACACTTCTATACCTGCCTGATAATTAAATTCAGTCCATGGAAACTTATGGTATCCTTGCTAGTAAGCATGTTATCTAGGAGTTTTATATTCTAAAGGAGATAAAGGCAAAAATGTAAAGTTATGTCAATACAAATTTGTCAGGCAATGGAGTAGCACATGTTGAGAGTGAAATGGTAATAAAACCACAATAAATTCTTTCATTTGTGAAATACTCTCACATATTCATCTTGTCAGTTTTTTTTACCCCCTCCATGAGGGTGAGAAAAATCCTTCATTTTAAAAATTTCATTCTGCAAGTTTATTTTCAAAAAGGCTGCTGGCAGGTTGCCACAGAAGGGGAAGATTATGATTAACTGAAATGTCATCAGCCTGTTATTCTCCACAGAGGCGATATGAATGGGAATTAAGTAATGAACTTCTGCAAACAGATGATAGGAGAAGGAGCTCCAAGTAACAGGCTGATTTCGCAGTTAATGCAGGGCTTTGCTGAAGCAATGGAAACAGTGAGTTTTCCTTTTCTCTTCTTACAATTCATCAAAACTTATTACCAGAAGGAGACAAACCTCTCTCTTGTCAAAAAGAAATCTCCAATATCATATGTAAAGGGAAGGGTGAATTATTCTTTATTTAACCAAATTTCTTGCATTTGTAAGTTTTGGGTTTTATTTTAGTATTGCTGTGGTGTATATGCTGATGATTCTTTTTTTTAATTTTGCATGATTAGATCATTGCAGTGGTAACTGATGCATTTCTCTCCACAGCACCAGCAGAGTGCTGCTTACTTTTTTTTCCCATGGAAAGCTCATGCCTGATTCAGTGAGGACCCCTTCCCTTCCCCTCTCTTCCCTTCCCTTCCCTTCCCTTGATATCAAAGGAAAGATAGCACATTACATGTTAGTCCATTATGTTATACGATATAACTAGGGATGAATTTAAGCCATAGAATTTAGATCTGAATTTCAAATGCCCAGTACAAAGAGAAAGGCCATTTTCATTATGTTGATCTCGATATATGTTTGGAGTGTGAAGTGTTTGGGTGTTTTAGATGTGAAGTCACAAGAACAGCCTGCCTCTCTTTACAGAGGAAGATACCAAAATTTGGCAGATGCTGCAACAGACACAGTAATCCAAGCATGTAGCTTATGATGGGGGAATAGTTYTCATCTCAAATGGTGGTAAAATTGCCTGCCTGCCAGAGGTTAGCATGTGTTTGCAAGTCATTGCGACAAGTTAGTTTGTATGTGAGGGAGTCAACTGCACTTCAGCACCCTTCTAAAGCTCTGTGGTGTTGGGTGAGGGCTCAGTCTTTTGCTGTGTGACAAACACAGCCCTGGGTCTCAATAGCAGTCTGCTAGGCAGAATAGCTTTGTAGTTAAGAAGGAGCATTTATTCTGGCTATGCATTAGGGTTGAAAACCACTCCAGTGTGACAGCCAAGTGCTGTGCTAATAAATTGGCTACAAGATAAATACTGTAGGTTAGTATTGGTTCTCATTCCAGTCCTTCTGGGGGAACTGGTTTTAACGCATATACAGGAGAAGCCATCTGCAAGACCACTGATAGCATTTTCAAGGTTGCAATGCAACACTGTGAATGGAAAACTGAGTTGATTCTTGTGACTCTCCCTGTTTTCCTGCCCTCACAGGCAAGTGGCTTGTGCATGCTGTGTTTCTGACTGCATTCTTACTGCATTTTGCACTAAACCCAATTAATGCATAGCCCTTTGGGAATCAAAGTTGATGAGTTTAATGTAGATCAGCCAGATTGGGCCAGGTCTGCAGTGGGGAACCAGGTTTTCTTTGTCTTCCCTTGCTCCTTTTCTTGTGCTGCCTTGGTGGTTCTGTGGGAAAAGCACTTCTCTAGATGCAAGCAGAAGCAACTGGTTTTCTGTGTTGCTTTCCCTAAGTTTTTCTTACATTGTACACGAAGCAAACAGCAGAGTGATCACTGCTGCTGTTCCCACCCCTGTGAGACACATATGCAGCCAGCCGGGGCACAAGGAAGCAGCTATAGCACAAAATGGATAACCCCAGCGTGCAGCACTGCTGGGTTATACTTGAACTGCTCTGGATAAGCAAGTGGTGGCAGACCTTTAAGAGGGATTCCACATCTCCAGTATGTCACTGAAGTGACAGGGCTGGTTAAATCACTCATTTCTAAACCTTCTGGACAGTATCCAAGGACGTATTGCAAATTTGTAATAAGAATGTAATATTTCTTCTCTCCAAGTTGAAAGCACAATTTTTTTCAAGATCACAAGTGGCCTGTCAGGTCAGAAGCAGGTCAGTGGTGACTTATGTTGAYACAGTTAAGAGAATTTTGCCCTAATTATTTAATATAAAGCACTACTAATATTATTTTATATAATAAACTCATATAATAATGCTCTCAAACCTTAATGGATTTAAGTGCCCAGATTCCATAAAAGGTCATTTTTTCTCTGTTAGTTGCYTTCTTTTCTTCTAAGCTGTGGTAATTAGAATCTAAAGTAACTCTAAGCTGAATAGGGGAATTGAAATCTTACAATTTCTCACAATCACATTTCTTAGTGCTTTGAATAAGCCAAATCAATTTCTGACAATGTTGTCTTTGTGATCTCCCCAAAATGCCTTCCCATCCTGCCACCAACCCTAGCATAACTCTCTCCAAATATTTTCATTTTTTTGTCTGATAAATAATTTTACATTCATTGGCGTTGCTTGCTTGTAATCAGAGCCATTCCAGCAGCCAGCAGATGTTTAGAGCCAGTGACTGCCATCCTGATTTAAACTGGGGAGGTTTGATTCCAGGAGACGTCCTAACAAAATCAATGGGACTGTCTGCTGTAAAAGAAAGGCTCAGTGATAAGATAGGTAACTCTGAGCCACAGAGATTTCAAAGGAATTAAACAAGTATGGAGAACAAATTGGCACAAGCTGATTTCACAACAGTAATTCACTCAATTGTATTGATGTGGGAAAGCATTTCAGATGTATCTTGGAATAAACAGATATTGGCAACATTAATCTCTGCCTCCTCCTTGTATGGTGAAATGAAAGTAAGATCGCTTCTGGACAAAGAGCTCCAGTTTCCTATTTCTGTTTCAGGTCCTGTAATATGACAAAGGACAGCATACTGTAAAATAGTCTGGAGCAAGGCCAGGCGTGGGGTTGGTGGTAAATAGGGTTCCAGCTCTGTAGAACACCTGGGAGGGATGGGCTTAGACACTGGGCTGCGTGGCAGTGTGCTCTGTAACAGGGCTCCCAGCTAGCTGGCAGTCAAAAAGCTTCATTCCTGTGGTTAAAGTTTGTAATGTGTAGTGCATTGCAAAGAGCTCCTTGTGTACTTTGATTGGTTGCTGAAGTGCATGATGCCATAGAAAATATTAATGATGACACCCATCAACATGAAATGAGGGATTATCACTCATACTAGTCTTGAAGGCTCAAACAGCAGAGGAAATGAAATGCTGTCTATCTCCTCTACAGAACCTGCTGAGATATATTTAAAGCCTCCACTAATACGTTACACAGATGCCTGTTCCAATCATTTACRATAATCCCCTGTGGCTGATAGCATCACTTTTCAGGAATGTGAGGCCCACAAGAGGTTTTCTTTGAGATGAATGGGATTTCTGTTAATCCAACTACATATTAAAGAACATTTCCTTTGTTGATGGCATCATACACGACAAAGATGCCAAATGAATAATCATTACATAAATTTTACTATCACTAGGTTGCAATATACAGTTTCAAAAGCTGTTTATTCAGATTTACTTCTTCCTTATTTGCTTGTTGACATCTTTTACTGTGAAAACCAGTCACCTCCTGGCCTAGCTGTCTGTCTCTCTTCTAAGGCTTTATTTGTCTAATTGAGGTCTTCTAAAATTTTCACATCCCACTGCTCTCTTTCCTACTTTAGCATCTTGTTTTAAGTCTAGGCATCAAATGCACATTTTGGGCATGCTTCCTGTAAACAATGAACTGTCCTTTTACAGCACTCTGGTAATGTCACTTATTCCCACCTTTCAGGCTGTCAGAGCCACAAAGGTACCTTTGTGTAAATGAGAATCAGGACCTGCAAATCCAAGCATGAAATCCTTTTGGCTATGGCTGTGTTTTTAGGAGTATGATAACACTAACAACATTAAATAAAATGAGCAAACATTGGCTCATCTAATGTCACCTAAGCAGCTCTTTGGGCTGCCATGCAGGAAAGCAGGATGTTGGGGAGACTGAATTTCAGAGTAGTGGGAGGCCAGGCTCATCAGGGAAGACAAGTGATTTAATGTGGCCCTTCATGGTAAGTGCCTGCAGTTAACTGATTGCTAAAGCAGCATTAAGAGTATCTGTAGAGGAGATTACACAATCAACCAGGCCAGCTAGCAAAAAGTCTGCTGTGATGGCAACAGCTGTAGCAGTTTCCCTTGGAAAACAGGCTGACTCCTGCTCTTAGTGCTGTTAGACCTCAAAAGATGACCTAGAGTAAGTATTACTTGGTTTACCTTGTTCGGAAGCTTTTTTGGTTTGTTTTTCTGTCTGTCCAAAAAAAGCAGATTATATGAATTATTGCTACTTTACATGCCTCTGCCAGCAATCTTAAGAAAGACTTCACCTTTCAACTTCACACAGTGACTTTGAGCACCTGAGTTGTGAGTAGGACTAATATTAAATTCTGTGAGTCTACTCATTATTAAAGTTAAGCAGGTATCTACAGTATCCTCTTGGGAAAGGATATCCTTTCAGACTCATGAGAGCTCGTATTTGATCAGCCAGTGGAGGTAGCTACAGAGTAGCCATTCTTCAGGTAGCATTCTTAAAATCAAATAAATAACTGAAATTGAATTTAGCTGTAGCTGCACAGAATGCCATCAGCAGACCAAGAGGCCAATCCATAAAAGCAAAGTTAATGACAATATTTGATTTTTTTCAAATATGTTTTTTAAACCTCCAGCCATAAAAGATAATAGTCTCAATAAAGAGCGAATAGAGAATTGCTTGTTCTTGCCCTGTCCTGAGTTTTAATGTTGGAGTGACTGGCAAAAAATGCTTTAGGGTTACAAATAGTATAAAAAAAATATCCTGATAGAGTCAAGATTGGTTTCTTGGTAGCTTCAACAGCAAGGTTACTTGTGCCATATAGCTTTACCATTTTACCTAGAAATCCTGCTACTGCCAATAAGAAATTACTGTAAATGGTAAAGGTGTGCCAAAAACCGCAAAGCACTCTCCAAACCTGATCCCATTCCTGTCAGGGCTTAGGTGAGTCGTGACTCCCACGGGATTGAGCTTTCATGTTCATTAAGCTGTGACAGTATGTACATATTGACACAAAAAGGGCCTAGATCAATATTGCCACCTCCAAAATGAAGGGTATAGCCCAATACAGACCATTATACAATGGAGGAGAGAAAAATCTGAGCCAAAGATGTTAGTGCAAATACTGAAGATAGTCAGAAGAGTTATCGGAAGTTTAATATCCACACAGAACACAGCACTACAACTCTAAAGGCCTTCCTGGAAGATAACATCAAGAATATTTCACTGTATGTACTTGCATTAATTGCATGTTTATGTTTTTAAAAGGGCAGCAGGGACCTATCTAAAAGCAGAGGGAAAAGAATCTTCCTCTTGCAACCATGCCTTACCTCTAACTAAATGTGGTTCTCTGCTGTTAGAGCAGGAGTCTGATTTCTGTTAAACCAGCATAAATCACAGCAAACTCTGTCAGATAAATTTTATGATGGTAAGGGATTTCACCAAGTAACTTTTGTCCCTCTGTTTCTTAGAAGTGATAGAGGGAAAAAATTACTGGAGGATTTGCAACAGGAAACAAACCTGTGAAATTACTGCACGTGCGTTTTCAGTTACTATCATCATGTACAATCATMAACTATTTGATTGTCTGCAAAACTATGCAGAATGTTATTTGTTCCTTTTTCTTTGTGTAATTGTTGTGTTTGTTTGTTACATCAAGGCTTAAAATTATTAATGAATTTTCAAACACTAACTGCTACTCCCAGTAGAACAATCATCAGTTTAAGAACCTGCTTTTAGGCTATGTTTCAATAAATTATAATGAAGAGGTTATAAAGACAGGAAATAAAGAGGGGGGAAAAAAAAACTAGAGAAGGGAGTACATGACACTGATTTCTTGTCATTTTGAAAGTCCAGTCTCAGTAAAGGCCATGTTAGTACTGAGGGAAGAAATACAAGCTAGGAAATGAGCATTAGGGTGTTTACACCTGCCCTGTTCAGTTTGGAGGGCATTGCCAACTACACCACTTACACGAAACTTTAACCTGCTGATTTTCTAATGACTAACCCCCGGCAACTACCACAGAGAACAGCCATGTATAGGATGTCTAGACATCTAACGCTTACCTCATTTTCACACTATGCTTACATTTCTATTGAGTCTAGAGATCACAGGAGGCCAGAACGTAAATGTTACTAATCCATTAATGTTCCCTGTTTGTTTCGTGCAAAGGCTGTGAATTGTTGCACTGTTGAAATACAGTGACTTCAGGGGTTATCAACAGATGTCTCAGATTAATATGACTCATAGTTACTGTGATTCAACTAGATTTCTTTACTGAAAGGAGAAGAAATTAACTCCACCATACAATATCATACAAAAACAATTTAATTACTGCAAATTTAACAGAAATATTTGCCCAACAGGGCCAGAGTGGAACCTCTATGTGGATTCCAAGTAGAGAAATATACCATAAAAAAAATTGTGGAAAAAAATGCAAAAAACTTAAAATTTTCAAGGAAAATGTCATGACAGGAAGTCACACCATCCRTATGCCTCATAAATAGATCAGCAAATTTATCTGTGCCATTAGATGACTTGAGGGATACAGCAACTGAGTCAAAAATATTATTCTGCTAAATGGCATTTGAAATATTTTTTTTAACCAAAAAGCTTAAAATTTGGAAAAGAAGGACAATATTTTATTAAAATTTAGAATACCTATAGGACCTGAGCTGAAAATATTTGCTGTCTCAGGCCATTCAAAGCAGGGGAAAATGTCTGGAGAAGGGGTGTGCAGTAATGTCACTGGGACATCTCATTAAGATAAACAGGCTTAGATATAAATCCCAGAAGGGGTTTCAGAAAACTGAAAAAGAAACATAAGGATTTATTGACCAAAAACTGGGACCAGGAATTCTACAGTTATGACAATGGCCTGAAATACAAGTGTGTCAGTTGCTCTAGACCTGAACTGCTAAGAATATCATGCACTCTTGCTCCAAGTTTTAATGGAAGGAAAGGTATGCATACATATAATTTCTCCCCATTAATTTCTTAGATAAGTTTTGTTGGGCATTATGTAGAGCTTCTGCCTTTTCTTTGGATGAAAATTAAAGATAACCTTTCATTTAGTTAAGAAAAATTTTGACTCTTAAAATCAATTGTTTTCAATTTTTGAAAATGGAAAAAGATTGAAGTATTTTTCCTCTCTGTTTTCACTGAAATGCATTGCACATTTTGGAAGTAGGTGTTTGGCTGAGATTCTAAGATCTAGCTTAATAATCCCCTGGCAATTGCAGAGGATTTTTTCTTAAAACAGGGTCTCCAGGGATATATATATTTTTTCTCAGCTCTCTTCCCCAAATAATTGCCAGAAACCCAGTTTTACAAACCCTGGTGTATTTTTTCTGAACTTCTAATGTCACTGGGATTTAATAATCTTAAAATCTTGTCAATATCTCAGGCTCTCAAAGCCCAAGCCTGGTATTCATAGACAACAAGCTCTGTATCACATCCATCTAAGGTTTAGGAAAATATGCTTGGGCTTCCTCCTGTAAATAAATGTTTTATGACTATATAAGCTATTTTTAAAACGATTCATCATTCAATGAACAGTTGTACCAACAAACCAGAAACCACAATTTACAATAAAAAAATCTATTTTATTGATCCTATTTGTGAGACTTCTGTGAAAGTAGAACAAGGATGGATAGGCAAGATCAAATTTCTTACCCTTGAGAAGAAAAGGTTTATCAAGTAGCAAGAGGATCTCCTCAGAGAATATTGTTTTCAGGCTGACTAGGAGGAGCTCTGTGCTAGGTCAAACCTTTCTGTTTTCTTCTTTACCAGCAAAAATAAATCTATACTGGTGCACTTGCATTATTGAAAAGTAATACATCATATATTCATCAAATTACTTTAAATAACTTCTTAGTTTCTGCCATTTCCCTGGCTGTAAGTATATGTTAATATAAATGTTCTCACATCATGACTAGTTAATAAAAAAAACTTGCTAGAATGATACGCATATTTGTAACCTTACAACATGTTGAAGAGTCCTGAGGTGAAGTTCTATGGCACAGGATAAAACTGCAACTCTCCCTCTTTCATTTAATTCCTATGAAATATGAACTGCAAAGAAAAAAAGAAATGTGTGCATACCCTGCACTTTTTCTTTGAACATTACCTCATTTTCTAAATATATTTCCTATTTGTTAAGCTGAATTCTTATTGCAGTTCTAAGTTGAATTCTAATTACATTTGAAGTTCTAATATGCTCCTTTTTCGGTGAAGGTCTCCTTGGCAAAACACCTGGAAGATGACCTCAAAGCAGCTTAGGCCTAATGTGGAGCAAGTTGGAGAAAGTGAAGAGGAAAGTGGATACCAAGTTTTGGACTGTGAAAAAGTGATCTTATGAGATCCTAATTTATCATCAGTCTGTTCCAGGTAAGGGTTGCCAGAACTTCTAAATCCTGTAACAAGATTTTCAAATCTTGTTGAGGCAGAAAGGCCAACTGGAACCTAATGATGCAAGGGTGGTAGCTGAAGGCAAAGTCACCCCTTTTATGGGAAACCCTATGGAAGGGCTACTGGGGGTGAGAAAAATCTGTTTTTTCAGAGTATCTGAGTGAAGAAGTAGTTCTGTAGAGAACTTATGCTATTGCTAATGCTAGAAATCAGAACTCTGGGGTTTTATAGCTGTTTCTGCAACAGATGCGCATAATAATCTTGGGTAGATTATTTAATTTCTTCATGCATCAAACTCCCTTTTGATAAAACAAGGAAAACAATATCAACTTATCTCATAGACATGCTATGATCTTCCTTTACATTTGTGTGGAAAAGTACTTTATAATCCTTAGAAGAAAAGTGTAACAGAAGTATCTATTATTAATAACAGTGCTGAAAAATGCAGAAAATGGCTAGGGCTGTACCTTGGTTCTGGTGTCCTCTTTTCTTCTCCTTTCAGAAATATGGCTCAGTAAAAATGTTCCTATCAGTGTGATTATACAACCCAGACAAACTATCAGTTTCGAAGAAATATGGTTATGGTTTTTCAAAGTTATATTTTTCTGCAATGAAAGATTTATAGGATCAAGTTGAAATGGAAAAGAAATGTTTACAAAATCCTAGTAATCACATTCTATTCCTGAAACAACTTAATCTGGCTAATGGTCCTAAAAGTTTGTAATTACCTGGTTGTGTATAACAAGCTCAAATTCACCCTTGTCCACAGCAGTTTCCAGCAATGGGCACCAATGGACTGATGTTGAATCAGCCAGATCTGGAGAGACTAAAACTGCTTTCAGCATCATTAAAGAACGTATGAACAGAATTAGTAATCATGCTCAAAAGGTTTTATTTTGTCTATATTAACAGGTAAGCTGCCTTAAGGAGAAGAAAGAACTAGTGAGATCTGCTTATAAGAACTGTCACTTTCAAAATGTAAAATACCTTTTTCTATTTCTTTTTTTTGTTCTGAATGCATTTGGCATTTCTAAGAAAATTAAGAATCTGCATTCCATAACGCCATGGTTTATTGTGCTAGGTATTCCCATGTACATCATGCTGATGATGCTGTAGGGAGACTATATGGTTGGATTCACAGTGTAACTAGTTCACTCTATAATTATAACATTGATTTCAGAAAATGTCTGGGTTTTGATGAGAGCATGGATACTTTCAGCTCTGAGGAAAAGGAGCTGTGATGAATAATTCCAGAGGCATGATATTTACACATTGGTATGTAGTATATTAACTGCCTTTGATAGGAAACTAAAGCATCAAGATAGAAGATTGTTCTGAAAAACACTCCCTCTACTTGTATCTTTCATGTTGTATTCTTTATTTTAAAGCGCTTTTCAGGTAAGTCACACACATCTTCATTTGTCATGGAGATGCAGTCACTTCTACTGGTGACTATAATGATACGATTCTAGCTACTGTTCCAGGTAATGTATTACAGGAATTCCCATGGGATCAGTAGAACTGCCTTGTACAGATCGCTTGAAATTTCTGGTACCCACACTTCAAAGAAACAATACTTGACCATTTCCAGCCAGAATTGATAATTCCAGCATTGGAAAAGCAGAATCATTAAACCAGAATAATTATATTCACAATAATGAAGATGAAAACTGCAGGTGCTTGAACTAGTCTAGTCTATGGAAAGCAAAAATTATGTAATTATAAATTAAACTGTTATGATCCAGGTTTCCTCTTGCAAGTTATAAGAAAAGCCTGTTGATTTCAGCAATAGTTACCTGGATTTTGCTTGGTAAGAGCAGGTCACATATTTTGTTTGTTTTTAGTCATGTGCCTTATGGCAAAATCTGAGACTCAGAAAGCTGAATTTGTTGAAGAGGCACCATCAACTTCAAATTTTTAGTTTACCTTTGTACAACTTTTCTAAGGTAATGCAGTACTGAAAATATAAATTGCTGCTGCACCTGTATAACTGATGCAGTCATACTAAAATAGAAATATAGCCACTTAGCATAACTTGCTTTGTTGAATTCACGCACTCTGTCAGTATAAATATACACACATATAATACACACAATAACTCTAGGGGGATTTTAGCTCTTTCAAAAAACTGTAGAAAATAATTTCACATTTTAGCCACACTCCAGAATCTTTTTGTCAGTATTTGGATTTCGAGAATCACAAATTTCCTCTTGATATATGAAATATTCAGACAAACAACATAATGACTAACACCCTTTGCTATGGAAAGAATGAAAGTGAGAATTCAGGGACTTGCCAAATGCAGAATAAACAAACTGATACAACATTTTCCTCCTCTCTGTTATGGTGATCTTCAGTTTGAGTGTCAACATCAGTAAGTAGAGAAATCCTCGGACAGAACAGATTTCCAAAATGATAACATCTCTTTAAGTGTCATATTAGAAGAAAACTTATTTTACTGAAAAGTCAAAGCCACTGATACCACAACATTACCCTCCCTTGAAAACAGTACCATCTTCTTTTCTACAAGGTAATTGTTCCTTCCATAACAATTTAAGCAATAGAAGTGACAGCAATTTGTGATTCTAAGGGAGTACTCGGAGTATGTCCCAGAACCCAGGGTGATTGGCAGCTCTGTAAAAAAGTGATAGCTAGCCCAACTATCCATCAAACAAATGAGTGGTAAGTCATTTGGAATTTCTCCCAATGTTATTCAGTTTTCTGTAGAACTTAATTCTGTGGTGTGTAGGAGAGATTTCCCAAAGGTTAATAACTGTGTCATTTTATATTTTGTTCAGAATACTGAGAGCTAGAAAACCATATTTCGGACTAATTGCATGCAAAATAGTTTAGAAAATAGTCATCTTGAATTATAGACATACAAAAATGAGATGTATCTGAAGGCTTTTTTTATTTGATACTTTCTTTAGAATGTATCATTCAAGTTGAGAATTCTGCTTAACGTTACTAGACATCACTAAGGGTACTGGTTTTTGTTTTCCTCTCTTTTTAAATAAGTTAAGTATTAAAGTCCAAGATAAGACCAGGAGATGCTTCCGTTCCGTAGTATTCAGAGCCTGGAATTCCTTGCTGTAGATAATGTGTATGACCTTCTTTTACAAGTAGAATGGAGAGGTCACCCTTTCATTTTGAGATGTCAGCAGATGGGGAGCTGCCCTTTTCTGCCATAGTGGACAGAAACTTGCCCAGGATACAGGACACTTGGGTTACATTTCTTTCTGGACCAGACGAGTCTCCAACTACAGCTCCGACCTTCCAGGCCCACGCCTTGAGCATGCTGTTGTGAGCTGTTCTTGGTGGAAGCACCTCCACCACTTCTGCTGACATTCTGCCACTGCCTAGAAAAGGATACAGGATTTCTTGTGCCAGAAAATGAGCAGAAAAGACAAACCTGAGCCATCTTCTTTGGTCAGTTTCTGAAAATCATGCAGAAAGTGTTCTTTATAAAATACAGAAACAGCCCTTAAATCAAGGACTAAAAGCCACAATTTCTTTTCTGAGGATTATATAGCTGTCTATGTACTAAGTGGTTCCCATCAGAACAGTTTCTGAACCTTTCTTCATTATTCTAGTGGTTTGGCAGTCCATTGAAATGCAAAAGAATGATGCAGATCCTTGCAAATTATGAGAAAGAGCCTACTGACTACAGAGCAGGACAGACAGGCTTAGCAAGAGAAAACTGAAAGGTGCATGTGTGCCTCTGTGATCCCACATACAGCTGATAGTCACATTTTTTGCCTGTTGAAATTGACACTGATCATTTATTTTCATGCTTACTACTTAACAGGCCCTTTGCACCATCCTCCATGCTCACCCTCACACTTTCTTCCATGCTGCTGCTTTGTTTTAAATGCCCCTGCATCTTTTCTTTCCTTTCAAAACCTTTCTTGAGAGAAATCCTTCAATACGTATACGCAGAACAATATGCCAAAGTCAGAAGCATTTACTTGTATTCATTAAAATATCCTGACTTTTTTCACTTCTAGATAATGTATATTTTTCATCTTGAGTTTTGATTACTTCAAATACTTTAAGCCCAGTTATTTACAACCCATGACAATTAAATGGAGCAGATTTTTTTTCAGGGTGAATTTATTTAAGCTAGAGAGAGGGTTGCTTTAAAGTGTCTGTGATGTCCCTTAAAGAGTAGAGTTCAAAGTTGACAATATTGGTTGCAAAGAGTTATAACTGGTGCAGTCAGGCAGTGTTTCTATCTACTTCATGTCAGAGAAGGCCTGTTAGCGGGGAAAAAAAGAGCATAGGAGTTATAGCTCACGAGATACTTACTGCTTTTCTGCCAGAGCTGGCTTAAGAAGTTGCTTCTCATTCCTGTCCCCTGTGCTGTAGTCTGTCTTTTGCTACAACAGCATAACTGTTTAGGAACTATAAACTGCATCACTGAAATGATCCATATTAAAAAGAACCCTCTAAAACCCCCAAGCCAATAATGCTAGACAATACTCTAAGACCCTAAAACCTTCGCCAATTATACTGACCTCCTGGAATTATGAATGAGAAGATGGACCTTTTCCCTATCCTGAAACCCTGATCTTGGGTTCTTGCAAGTCATCTATATGTGAATTACCTTGTCTAGTGCTCTGGTGCATTGTATATCCAAATTGTAATGTTTTCCTTCTTGGAAGAGCATGCTATATACAAATTTTCACATGTCCATTGTTCATCAAAGAATAAATAATGCATTCTCTTGCAGGGTGGTTCAGATTCTTAGTCAAATTTTCCTTGTGCTCCCAGGAGCTCTGGCCAGCTCTAATCAAAAACAGTCCTACTACTTACCCTTTCATAACTCCAAACCTTCAGAGAGCAACATAAATGTTAATTAATTAACTCTCACCTCACTGCTCTGAGGTAAATAACTGTATCATTTTCCCTTTCTGTTTAAATGAGAATATTAAAACAGAAATGAAGTGACTTGCCTAAGGTTACACAGAAAATTAGTGGCAGAAGAAAGATTAGCATTCAAAAATTCTTAGGGCTTTTAGGGCTTGTCTACAGAGGGAAACAACTACTGTGCGTCATTTATCCTACAACAGCTGTTCCAGGAGAGGCCTATGTGTAAGCATTCTATTAAAAGGAAGAAAAGTGCTTTTATTCTGGCATTAATTGTGCATTATTGAGGCAAGGTAATTATTTTGGAATAAAACCCCTCTTAGCCTACAGTAAATGTCCACTCAGCGAGCTGTTCTAGACTAGCCGTCTGACAATTTTCTTATACAGGCGAGATGTAAATTCTAAACTCTTCTCAAAAAAACAACACAACCCAAAACCTAGTTACTTATTACTTAATTGTAAAGGCCCCCAAATGTTCATACTTCCACATATGGAAAATAAACGAGTCCTGGATATGCTGAGGCCTGTGAGAACATGCATTGCTCAATAGTGTTTCTACTCTCCTAACTGCGCTCCAGACCCTGAGCAGAGGCAGAAGCGGGTGAAGTGCCTTGCATGCTGGCAGCCCCGCTAGGACCTTGTGCACTGCTAGATGTTGGCCTCTTTGACCTGTGATTCAGTGGAAGATTTCAGGGGCCCTGGAGCAGGAGCAGGTGGTAGCTGTACTGCAGCCAAGTGTGTGGGCCTCCACCAGGGCCCTAGGCACAGATAGCACGTACACTGGGCTGGTGCTTGGTGTCAGAGCCTCTCCCTCCCTCTGTGATATCTCCCTTATCATATGATCTGACACATCAGACGTGCATGAAGAAAGATTATAGGTGAGGTCTGGGAATGCACTAGCCGCTGAACCTCAATAAAGAGCTTGCAAGCCATAGCTTCACTGTCTGAATTTATTTCAACCTGGTTCTTCTAATGAAGACAAATTCAGTAATCATGCAGCATGCTTCCTGATGTATCACATCTGACACTGTTGTATTCATGTACATGAAGACTGTAAACCTGTTTGGAGTGGGATTAAAGTTGCCATTTAAAAACTTTTTCTCTTCATTTATGTAAAACATGTTGAGCTTTTCAGATGGATGATATAAGTGTATTTAGATACCTAAAATGTTCCCATTCATTTTTCTATATTGTTAATTCTCATTTTTTTCCATTGCAGAACAGCACTGGGACTGTTTCTTCATCCATCTAGAACATTCTTCCTGCTTTGTAATACGAGATAGGGAGAGTTTTTGCAATCCCCGTAACACCTGCTGGAGTCATGACCTCAAGCTGGACACCCTATAAGATAGTGATTACGCTCTGGAAATCCATCCAGGTATTTTTAGAGTACCTAACAGGATGGTATTTAAACATCAGTGATAAAGATCCATTAGGAAGATCCTCAGAAGCTTGCATGTCATTTGGATCCATATGTAAGCCTCGTTGGTAGGTCTTTACTGCCCAAACATTCCTGGAAAGCCAACGTGGGTGAAGCGAACGTCTCAGCAAGCCAGCAGCTGCTCACCACGACTCACTTGCTCCAGCTATCACTGTGTTGCATGCTGCTGGAACTTGGCCAGCCCAAATCTGAGATGTTTTGAGGGAGTGTCCTGATTTCAGAGGCAGCTCAGGGAAAGCTTCAGCTGTATTAGTTTTACTGAGATTGTTAAAGGTCTGTAAAGGCAAGGACAGTACTGACAATCCGTGGAGGAATCAGAAAGGGTCACCTACAGCTGATTGTGTTCAAAACTTTGGCCATATAAAATGGGAGTAGCTTTCCTGCAGAAAAAGAGGTGATGCTGACGTATGTTGATCTTTTTCACACACCTATCTTTGTCATTAACTTGTTATCTGAATCCTCTCTCTAGATATCCAACACAATTTCATTTGACTGGCAGCAAAAGAGCGTGACGTAATGCTATGTGTATAGCGCTGGGAGGTTTTGCCTGTGTGTCCACCCCTGCTCCCTGCATGCCTCCAGAAGGCGGGAATGTGATGTAATGATCAAAAAAAGTGGGGGAAAAAAAAGCCTGAGATCTGAAATCAGTCCTTGCTGTTCTGGGACCTCTGTGACCTTGAGTCGGTCACCTTGCTTTCTGCTGCAGCCATGAGAGAGGTGGCCTCAAACCGCACTGAATACACCAGTGGGTTTGAGGAGCCCAGCGCCACCGTCCCCAGCGCCCCAGCCCTGCCTGCGGCGCTGCGGCTCCCCGGGGGGACGCTCGCTGCTGACAGCGCTGCCGCCCGGGGCACCTCCGAGCCCGGGCCGGGCCGGGCCCCGCC